>NW_027443412.1:0-46702 GCF_048569485.1 Anomaloglossus baeobatrachus | reverse complement strand
CCGAGATAATCGTCTCCATGCTCCAAATCCATTTTAAAGCCATTTTTAAGCATTTCGCGCATACATGAAATGAACACATTTTTCTCCAAAACTATAACAGATGCAAGCTTGTCCTGTTTGGTGGAGATGATATTAATAAAATAAGTAGAAATCCACTAAAAGTTTTGTTTGGTTATCTTGCAATCCCGAGATAATCGTCTCCATGCTCCAAATCCATTTTAAAGCCATTTTTAAGGCATTTCGCGCATACATGAAATGAACACATTTTTCTTCAAAACTATAACAGATGCAAGCTTGTCCTGTTTGGTGGAGATGATATTTAATAAAATAAGTAGAAATCCACTAAAAGTTTTGTTTGGTTATCTTGCAATCCCGAGATAATCGTCTCCATGCTCCAAATCCATTTTAAAGCCATTTTTAAGGCATTTCGCGCATACATGAAATGAACACATTTTTCTCCAAAACTATAACAGATGCAAGCTTGTCCTGTTTGGTGGAGATGATATTTAATAAAATAAGTAGAAATCCACTAAAAGTTTTGTTTGGTTATCTTGCAATCCCGAGATAATCGTCTCCATGCTCCAAATCCATTTTAAAGCCATTTTTAAGGCATTTCGCGCATACATGAAATGAACACATTTTTCTCCAAAACTATAACAGATGCAAGCTTGTCCTGTTTGGTGGAGATGATATTTAATAAAATAAGTAGAAATCCACTAAAAGTTTTGTTTGGTTATCTTGCAATCCCGAGATAATCGTCTCCATGCTCCAAATCCATTTTAAAGCCATTTTTAAGGCATTTCGCGCATACATGAAATGAACACATTTTTCTCCAAAACTATAACAGATGCAAGCTTGTCCTGTTTGGTGGAGATGATATTTAATAAAATAAGTAGAAATCCACTAAAAGTTTTGTTTGGTTATCTTGCAATCCCGAGATAATCGTCTCCATGCTCCAAATCCATTTTAAAGCCATTTTTAAGGCATTTCGCGCATACATGAAATGAACACATTTTTCTCCAAAACTATAACAGATGCAAGCTTGTCCTGTTTGGTGGAGATGATATTTAATAAAATAAGTAGAAATCCACTAAAAGTTTTGTTTGGTTATCTTGCAATCCCGAGATAATCGTCTCCATGCTCCAAATCCATTTTAAAGCCATTTTTAAGGCATTTCGCGCATACATGAAATGAACACATTTTTCTCCAAAACTATAACAGATGCAAGCTTGTCCTGTTTGGTGGAGATGATATTTAATAAAATAAGTAGAAATCCACTAAAAGTTTTGTTTGGTTATCTTGCAATCCCGAGATAATCGTCTCCATGCTCCAAATCCATTTTAAAGCCATTTTTAAGGCATTTCGCGCATACATGAAATGAACACATTTTTCTCCAAAACTATAACAGATGCAAGCTTGTCCTGTTTGGTGGAGATGATATTTAATAAAATAAGTAGAAATCCACTAAAAGTTTTGTTTGGTTATCTTGCAATCCCGAGATAATCGTCTCCATGCTCCAAATCCATTTTAAAGCCATTTTTAAGGCATTTCGCGCATACATGAAATGAACACATTTTTCTCCAAAACTATAACAGATGCAAGCTTGTCCTGTTTGGTGGAGATGATATTTAATAAAATAAGTAGAAATCCACTAAAAGTTTTGTTTGGTTATCTTGCAATCCCGAGATAATCGTCTCCATGCTCCATCCATTTTAAAGCCATTTTTAAGGCATTTCGCGCATACATGAAAATGAACACATTTTTCTCCAAAACTATAACAGATGCAAGCTTGTCCTGTTTGGTGGAGATGATATTTAATAAAATAAGTAGAAATCCCACTAAAAGTTTTGTTTGGTTATCTTGCAATCCCGAGATAATCGTCTCCATGCTCCAAATCCATTTTAAAGCCATTTTTAAGGCATTTCGCGCATACATGAAATGAACACATTTTTCTCCAAAACTATAACAGATGCAAGCTTGTCCTGTTTGGTGGAGATGATATTTAATAAAATAAGTAGAAATCCACTAAAAGTTTTGTTTGGTTATCTTGCAATCCCGAGATAATCGTCTCATGCTCCAAATCCATTTTAAAGCCATTTTTAAGGCATTTCGCGCATACATGAAATGAACACATTTTTCTCCAAAACTATAACAGATGCAAGCTTGTCCTGTTTGGTGGAGATGATATTTAATAAAATAAGTAGAAATCCACTAAAAGTTTTGTTTGGTTATCTTGCAATCCCGAGATAATCGTCTCCATGCTCCAAATCCATTTTAAAGCCATTTTTAAGGCATTTCGCGCATACATGAAATGAACACATTTTTCTCCAAAACTATAACAGATGCAAGCTTGTCCTGTTTGGTGGAGATGATATTTAATAAAATAAGTAGAAATCCACTAAAAGTTTTGTTTGGTTATCTTGCAATCCCGAGATAATCGTCTCCATGCTCCAAATCCATTTTAAAGCCATTTTTAAGGCATTTCGCGCATACATGAAATGAACACATTTTTCTCCAAAACTATAACAGATGCAAGCTTGTCCTGTTTGGTGGAGATGATATTTAATAAAATAAGTAGAAATCCACTAAAAGTTTTGTTTGGTTATCTTGCAATCCCGAGATAATCGTCTCCATGCTCCAAATCCATTTTAAAGCCATTTTTAAGGCATTTCGCGCATACATGAAATGAACACATTTTTCTCCAAAACTATAACAGATGCAAGCTTGTCCTGTTTGGTGGAGATGATATTTAATAAAATAAGTAGAAATCCACTAAAAGTTTTGTTTGGTTATCTTGCAATCCCGAGATAATCGTCTCCATGCTCCAAATCCATTTAAAGCCATTTTTAAGGCATTTCGCGCATACATGAAATGAACACATTTTTCTCCAAAACTATAACAGATGCAAGCTTGTCCTGTTTGGTGGAGATGATATTTAATAAAATAAGTAGAAATCCACTAAAAGTTTTGTTTGGTTATCTTGCAATCCCGAGATAATCGTCTCCATGCTCCAAATCCATTTTAAAGCCATTTTTAAGGCATTTCGCGCATACATGAAATGAACACATTTTTCTCCAAAACTATAACAGATGCAAGCTTGTCCTGTTTGGTGGAGATGATATTTAATAAAATAAGTAGAAATCCACTAAAAGTTTTGTTTGGTTATCTTGCAATCCCGAGATAATCGTCTCCATGCTCCAAATCCATTTTAAAGCCATTTTTAAGGCATTTCGCGCATACATGAAATGAACACATTTTTCTCCAAAACTATAACAGATGCAAGCTTGTCCTGTTTGGTGGAGATGATATTTAATAAAATAAGTAGAAATCCACTAAAAGTTTTGTTTGGTTATCTTGCAATCCCGAGATAATCGTCTCCATGCTCCAAATCCATTTTAAAGCCATTTTTAAGGCATTTCGCGCATACATGAAATGAACACATTTTTCTCCAAAACTATAACAGATGCAAGCTTGTCCTGTTTGGTGGAGATGATATTTAATAAAATAAGTAGAAATCCACTAAAAGTTTTGTTTGGTTATCTTGCAATCCCGAGATAATCGTCTCCATGCTCCAAATCCATTTTAAAGCCATTTTTAAGGCATTTCGCGCATACATGAAATGAACACATTTTTCTCCAAAACTATAACAGATGCAAGCTTGTCCTGTTTGGTGGAGATGATATTTAATAAAATAAGTAGAAATCCACTAAAAGTTTTGTTTGGTTATCTTGCAATCCCGAGATAATCGTCTCCATGCTCCAAATCCATTTTAAAGCCATTTTTAAGGCATTTCGCGCATACATGAAATGAACACATTTTTCTCCAAAACTATAACAGATGCAAGCTTGTCCTGTTTGGTGGAGATGATATTTAATAAAATAAGTAGAAATCCACTAAAAGTTTTGTTTGGTTATCTTGCAATCCCGAGATAATCGTCTCCATGCTCCAAATCCATTTTAAAGCCATTTTTAAGGCATTTCGCGCATACATGAAATGAACACATTTTTCTCCAAAACTATAACAGATGCAAGCTTGTCCTGTTTGGTGGAGATGATATTTAATAAAATAAGTAGAAATCCACTAAAAGTTTTGTTTGGTTATCTTGCAATCCCGAGATAATCGTCTCCATGCTCCAAATCCATTTTAAAGCCATTTTTAAGGCATTTCGCGCATACATGAAATGAACACATTTTTCTCCAAAACTATAACAGATGCAAGCTTGTCCTGTTTGGTGGAGATGATATTTAATAAAATAAGTAGAAATCCACTAAAAGTTTTGTTTGGTTATCTTGCAATCCCGAGATAATCGTCTCCATGCTCCAAATCCATTTTAAAGCCATTTTTAAGGCATTTCGCGCATACATGAAATGAACACATTTTTCTCCAAAACTATAACAGATGCAAGCTTGTCCTGTTTGGTGGAGATGATATTTAATAAAATAAGTAGAAATCCACTAAAAGTTTTGTTTGGTTATCTTGCAATCCCGAGATAATCGTCTCCATGCTCCAAATCCATTTTAAAGCCATTTTTAAGGCATTTCGCGCATACATGAAATGAACACATTTTTCTCCAAAACTATAACAGATGCAAGCTTGTCCTGTTTGGTGGAGATGATATTTAATAAAATAAGTAGAAATCCACTAAAAGTTTTGTTTGGTTATCTTGCAATCCCGAGATAATCGTCTCCATGCTCCAAATCCATTTTAAAGCCATTTTTAAGGCATTTCGCGCATACATGAAATGAACACATTTTTCTCCAAAACTATAACAGATGCAAGCTTGTCCTGTTTGGTGGAGATGATATTTAATAAAATAAGTAGAAATCCACTAAAAGTTTTGTTTGGTTATCTTGCAATCCCGAGATAATCGTCTCCATGCTCCAAATCCATTTTAAAGCCATTTTTAAGGCATTTCGCGCATACATGAAATGAACACATTTTTCTCCAAAACTATAACAGATGCAAGCTTGTCCTGTTTGGTGGAGATGATATTTAATAAAATAAGTAGAAATCCACTAAAAGTTTTGTTTGGTTATCTTGCAATCCCGAGATAATCGTCTCCATGCTCCAAATCCATTTTAAAGCCATTTTTAAGGCATTTCGCGCATACATGAAATGAACACATTTTTCTCCAAAACTATAACAGATGCAAGCTTGTCCTGTTTGGTGGAGATGATATTTAATAAAATAAGTAGAAATCCACTAAAAGTTTTGTTTGGTTATCTTGCAATCCCGAGATAATCGTCTCCATGCTCCAAATCCATTTTAAAGCCATTTTTAAGGCATTTCGCGCATACATGAAATGAACACATTTTTCTCCAAAACTATAACAGATGCAAGCTTGTCCTGTTTGGTGGAGATGATATTTAATAAAATAAGTAGAAATCCACTAAAAGTTTTGTTTGGTTATATTGCAATCCCGAGATAATCGTCTCCATGCTCCAAATCCATTTTAAAGCCATTTTTAAGGCATTTCGCGCATACATGAAATGAACACATTTTTCTCCAAAACTATAACAGATGCAAGCTTGTCCTGTTTGGTGGAGATGATATTTAATAAAATAAGTAGAAATCCACTAAAAGTTTTGTTTGGTTATCTTGCAATCCCGAGATAATCGTCTCCATGCTCCAAATCCATTTTAAAGCCATTTTTAAGGCATTTCGCGCATACATGAAATGAACACATTTTTCTCCAAAACTATAACAGATGCAAGCTTGTCCTGTTTGGTGGAGATGATATTTAATAAAATAAGTAGAAATCCACTAAAAGTTTTGTTTGGTTATCTTGCAATCCCGAGATAATCGTCTCCATGCTCCAAATCCATTTTAAAGCCATTTTTAAGGCATTTCGCGCATACATGAAATGAACACATTTTTCTCCAAAACTATAACATATGCAAGCTTGTCCTGTTTGGTGGAGATGATATTTAATAAAATAAGTAGAAATCCACTAAAAGTTTTGTTTGGTTATCTTGCAATCCCGAGATAATCGTCTCCATGCTCCAAATCCATTTTAAAGCCATTTTTAAGGCATTTCGCGCATACATGAAATGAACACATTTTTCTCCAAAACTATAACAGATGCAAGCTTGTCCTGTTTGGTGGAGATGATATTTAATAAAATAAGTAGAAATCCACTAAAAGTTTTGTTTGGTTATCTTGCAATCCCGAGATAATCGTCTCCATGCTCCAAATCCATTTTAAAGCCATTTTTAAGGCATTTCGCGCATACATGAAATGAACACATTTTTCTCCAAAACTATAACAGATGCAAGCTTGTCCTGTTTGGTGGAGATGATATTTAATAAAATAAGTAGAAATCCACTAAAAGTTTTGTTTGGTTATCTTGCAATCCCGAGATAATCGTCTCCATGCTCCAAATCCATTTTAAAGCCATTTTTAAGGCATTTCGCGCATACATGAAATGAACACATTTTTCTCCAAAACTATAACAGATGCAAGCTTGTCCTGTTTGGTGGAGATGATATTTAATAAAATAAGTAGAAATCCACTAAAAGTTTTGTTTGGTTATCTTGCAATCCCGAGATAATCGTCTCCATGCTCCAAATCCATTTTAAAGCCATTTTTAAGGCATTTCGCGCATACATGAAATGAACACATTTTTCTCCAAAACTATAACAGATGCAAGCTTGTCCTGTTTGGTGGAGATGATATTTAATAAAATAAGTAGAAATCCACTAAACGTTTTGTTTGGTTATATTGCAATCCCGAGATAATCGTCTCCATGCTCCAAATCCATTTTAAAGCCATTTTTAAGGCATTTCGCGCATACATGAAATGAACACATTTTTCTCCAAAACTATAACAGATGCAAGCTTGTCCTGTTTGGTGGAGATGATATTTAATAAAATAAGTAGAAATCCACTAAAAGTTTTGTTTGGTTATCTTGCAATCACGAGATAATCGTCTCCATGCTCCAAATCCATTTTAAAGCCATTTTTAAGGCATTTCGCGCATACATGAAATGAACACATTTTTCTCCAAAACTATAACAGATGCAAGCTTGTCCTGTTTGGTGGAGATGATATTTAATAAAATAAGTAGAAATCCACTAAAAGTTTTGTTTGGTTATCTTGCAATCCCGAGATAATCGTCTCCATGCTCCAAATCCATTTTAAAGCCATTTTTAAGGCATTTCGCGCATACATGAAATGAACACATTTTTCTCCAAAACTATAACAGATGCAAGCTTGTCCTGTTTGGTGGAGATGATATTTAATAAAATAAGTAGAAATCCACTAAAAGTTTTGTTTGGTTATCTTGCAATCCCGAGATAATCGTCTCCATGCTCCAAATCCATTTTAAAGCCATTTTTAAGGCATTTCGCGCATACATGAAATGAACACATTTTTCTCCAAAACTATAACAGATGCAAGCTTGTCCTGTTTGGTGGAGATGATATTTAATAAAATAAGTAGAAATCCACTAAAAGTTTTGTTTGGTTATCTTGCAATCCCGAGATAATCGTCTCCATGCTCCAAATCCATTTTAAAGCCATTTTTAAGGCATTTCGCGCATACATGAAATGAACACATTTTTCTCCAAAACTATAACAGATGCAAGAAGCTTGTCCTGTTTGGTGGAGATATTTAATAAAATAAGTAGAAATCCACTAAAAGTTTTGTTTGGTTATCTTGCAATCCCGAGATAATCGTCTCCATGCTCCAAATCCATTTTAAAGCCATTTTTAAGGCATTTCGCGCATACATGAAATGAACACATTTTTCTCCAAAACTATAACAGATGCAAGCTTGTCCTGTTTGGTGGAGATGATATTTAATAAAATAAGTAGAAATCCACTAAAAGTTTTGTTTGGTTATATTGCAATCCCGAGATAATCGTCTCCATGCTCCAAATCCATTTTAAAGCCATTTTTAAGGCATTTCGCGCATACATGAAATGAACACATTTTTCTCCAAAACTATAACAGATGCAAGCTTGTCCTGTTTGGTGGAGATGATATTTAATAAAATAAGTAGAAATCCACTAAAAGTTTTGTTTGGTTATCTTGCAATCCCGAGATAATCGTCTCCATGCTCCAAATCCATTTTAAAGCCATTTTTAAGGCATTTCGCGCATACATGAAATGAACACATTTTTCTCCAAAACTATAACAGATGCAAGCTTGTCCTGTTTGGTGGAGATGATATTTAATAAAATAAGTAGAAATCCAATAAAAGTTTTGTTTGGTTATCTTGCAATCCCGAGATAATCGTCTCCATGCTCCAAATCCATTTTAAAGCCATTTTTAAGGCATTTCGCGCATACATGAAATGAACACATTTTTCTCCAAAACTATAACAGATGCAAGCTTGTCCTGTTTGGTGGAGATGATATTTAATAAAATAAGTAGAAATCCACTAAAAGTTTTGTTTGGTTATCTTGCAATCCCGAGATAATCGTCTCCATGCTCCAAATCCATTTTAAAGCCATTTTTAAGGCATTTCGCGCATACATGAAATGAACACATTTTTCTCCAAAACTATAACAGATGCAAGCTTGTCCTGTTTGGTGGAGATGATATTTAATAAAATAAGTAGAAATCCACTAAAAGTTTTGTTTGGTTATCTTGCAATCCCGAGATAATCGTCTCCATGCTCCAAATCCATTTTAAAGCCATTTTTAAGGCATTTCGCGCATACATGAAATGAACACATTTTTCTCCAAAACTATAACAGATGCAAGCTTGTCCTGTTTGGTGGAGATGATATTTAATAAAATAAGTAGAAATCCACTAAACGTTTTGTTTGGTTATATTGCAATCCCGAGATAATCGTCTCCATGCTCCAAATCCATTTTAAAGCCATTTTTAAGGCATTTCGCGCATACATGAAATGAACACATTTTTCTCCAAAACTATAACAGATGCAAGCTTGTCCTGTTTGGTGGAGATGATATTTAATAAAATAAGTAGAAATCCACTAAAAGTTTTGTTTGGTTATCTTGCAATCCCGAGATAATCGTCTCCATGCTCCAAATCCATTTTAAAGCCATTTTTAAGGCATTTCGCGCATACATGAAATGAACACATTTTTCTCCAAAACTATAACAGATGCAAGCTTGTCCTGTTTGGTGGAGATGATATTTAATAAAATAAGTAGAAATCCACTAAAAGTTTTGTTTGGTTATCTTGCAATCCCGAGATAATCGTCTCCATGCTCCAAATCCATTTTAAAGCCATTTTTAAGGCATTTCGCGCATACATGAAATGAACACATTTTTCTCCAAAACTATAACAGATGCAAGCTTGTCCTGTTTGGTGGAGATGATATTTAATAAAATAAGTAGAAATCCACTAAAAGTTTTGTTTGGTTATCTTGCAATCCCGAGATAATCGTCTCCATGCTCCAAATCCATTTTAAAGCCATTTTTAAGGCATTTCGCGCATACATGAAATGAACACATTTTTCTCCAAAACTATAACAGATGCAAGCTTGTCCTGTTTGGTGGAGATGATATTTAATAAAATAAGTAGAAATCCACTAAAAGTTTTGTTTGGTTATCTTGCAATCCCGAGATAATCGTCTCCATGCTCCAAATCCATTTTAAAGCCATTTTTAAGGCATTTCGCGCATACATGAAATGAACACATTTTTCTCCAAAACTATAACAGATGCAAGCTTGTCCTGTTTGGTGGAGATGATATTTAATAAAATAAGTAGAAATCCACTAAAAGTTTTGTTTGGTTATCTTGCAATCCCGAGATAATCGTCTCCATGCTCCAAATCCATTTTAAAGCCATTTTTAAGGCATTTCGCGCATACATGAAATGAACACATTTTTCTCCAAAACTATAACAGATGCAAGCTTGTCCTGTTTGGTGGAGATGATATTTAATAAAATAAGTAGAAATCCACTAAAAGTTTTGTTTGGTTATATTGCAATCCCGAGATAATCGTCTCCATGCTCCAAATCCATTTTAAAGCCATTTTTAAGGCATTTCGCGCATACATGAAATGAACACATTTTTCTCCAAAACTATAACAGATGCAAGCTTGTCCTGTTTGGTGGAGATGATATTTAATAAAATAAGTAGAAATCCACTAAAAGTTTTGTTTGGTTATCTTGCAATCCCGAGATAATCGTCTCCATGCTCCAAATCCATTTTAAAGCCATTTTTAAGGCATTTCGCGCATACATGAAATGAACACATTTTTCTCCAAAACTATAACAGATGCAAGCTTGTCCTGTTTGGTGGAGATGATATTTAATAAAATAAGTAGAAATCCACTAAAAGTTTTGTTTGGTTATCTTGCAATCCCGAGATAATCGTCTCCATGCTCCAAATCCATTTTAAAGCCATTTTTAAGGCATTTCGCGCATACATGAAATGAACACATTTTTCTCCAAAACTATAACAGATGCAAGCTTGTCCTGTTTGGTGGAGATGATATTTAATAAAATAAGTAGAAATCCACTAAAAGTTTTGTTTGGTTATCTTGCAATCCCGAGATAATCGTCTCCATGCTCCAAATCCATTTTAAAGCCATTTTTAAGGCATTTCGCGCATACATGAAATGAACACATTTTTCTCCAAAACTATAACAGATGCAAGCTTGTCCTGTTTGGTGGAGATGATATTTAATAAAATAAGTAGAAATCCACTAAAAGTTTTGTTTGGTTATATTGCAATCCCGAGATAATCGTCTCCATGCTCCAAATCCATTTTAAAGCCATTTTTAAGGCATTTCGCGCATACATGAAATGAACACATTTTTCTCCAAAACTATAACAGATGCAAGCTTGTCCTGTTTGGTGGAGATGATATTTAATAAAATAAGTAGAAATCCACTAAAAGTTTTGTTTGGTTATCTTGCAATCCCGAGATAATCGTCTCCATGCTCCAAATCCATTTTAAAGCCATTTTTAAGGCATTTCGCGCATACATGAAATGAACACATTTTTCTCCAAAACTATAACAGATGCAAGCTTGTCCTGTTTGGTGGAGATGATATTTAATAAAATAAGTAGAAATCCACTAAAAGTTTTGTTTGGTTATCTTGCAATCCCGAGATAATCGTCTCCATGCTCCAAATCCATTTTAAAGCCATTTTTAAGGCATTTCGCGCATACATGAAATGAACACATTTTTCTCCAAAACTATAACAGATGCAAGCTTGTCCTGTTTGGTGGAGATGATATTTAATAAAATAAGTAGAAATCCACTAAAAGTTTTGTTTGGTTATCTTGCAATCCCGAGATAATCGTCTCCATGCTCCAAATCCATTTTAAAGCCATTTTTAAGGCATTTCGCGCATACATGAAACGAACACATTTTTCTCCAAAACTATAACAGATGCAAGCTTGTCCTGTTTGGTGGAGATGATATTTAATAAAATAAGTAGAAATCCACTAAAAGTTTTGTTTGGTTATCTTGCAATCCCGAGATAATCGTCTCCATGCTCCAAATCCATTTTAAAGCCATTTTTAAGGCATTTCGCGCATACATGAAATGAACACATTTTTCTCCAAAACTATAACAGATGCAAGCTTGTCCTGTTTGGTGGAGATGATATTTAATAAAATAAGTAGAAATCCACTAAAAGTTTTGTTTGGTTATCTTGCAATCCCGAGATAATCGTCTCCATGCTCCAAATCCATTTTAAAGCCATTTTTAAGGCATTTCGCGCATACATGAAATGAACACATTTTTCTCCAAAACTATAACAGATGCAAGCTTGTCCTGTTTGGTGGAGATGATATTTAATAAAATAAGTAGAAATCCACTAAAAGTTTTGTTTGGTTATCTTGCAATCCCGAGATAATCGTCTCCATGCTCCAAATCCATTTTAAAGCCATTTCTAAGGCATTTCGCGCATACATGAAATGAACACATTTTTCTCCAAAACTATAACAGATGCAAGCTTGTCCTGTTTGGTGGAGATGATATTTAATAAAATAAGTAGAAATCCACTAAAAGTTTTGTTTGGTTATCTTGCAATCCCGAGATAATCGTCTCCATGCTCCAAATCCATTTTAAAGCCATTTCTAAGGCATTTCGCGCATACATGAAATGAACACATTTTTCTCCAAAACTATAACAGATGCAAGCTTGTCCTGTTTGGTGGAGATGATATTTAATAAAATAAGTAGAAATCCACTAAAAGTTTTGTTTGGTTATCTTGCAATCCCGAGATAATCGTCTCCATGCTCCAAATCCATTTTAAAGCCATTTTTAAGGCATTTCGCGCATACATGAAATGAACACATTTTTCTCCAAAACTATAACAGATGCAAGCTTGTCCTGTTTGGTGGAGATGATATTTAATAAAATAAGTAGAAATCCACTAAAAGTTTTGTTTGGTTATCTTGCAATCCCGAGATAATCGTCTCCATGCTCCAAATCCATTTTAAAGCCATTTTTAAGGCATTTCGCGCATACATGAAATGAACACATTTTTCTCCAAAACTATAACAGATGCAAGCTTGTCCTGTTTGGTGGAGATGATATTTAATAAAATAAGTAGAAATCCACTAAAAGTTTTGTTTGGTTATATTGCAATCCCGAGATAATCGTCTCCATGCTCCAAATCCATTTTAAAGCCATTTTTAAGGCATTTCGCGCATACATGAAATGAACACATTTTTCTCCAAAACTATAACAGATGCAAGCTTGTCCTGTTTGGTGGAGATGATATTTAATAAAATAAGTAGAAATCCACTAAAAGTTTTGTTTGGTTATCTTGCAATCCCGAGATAATCGTCTCCATGCTCCAAATCCATTTTAAAGCCATTTTTAAGGCATTTCGCGCATACATGAAATGAACACATTTTTCTCCAAAACTATAACAGATGCAAGCTTGTCCTGTTTGGTGGAGATGATATTTAATAAAATAAGTAGAAATCCACTAAAAGTTTTGTTTGGTTATCTTGCAAAACAGGACAAGCTTGCATCTGTTATAGTTTTGGAGAAAAATGTGTTCATTTCATGTATGCGCGAAATGCCTTAAAAATGGCTTTAAAATGGATTTGGAGCATGGAGACGATTATCTCGGGATTGCAAGATAACCAAACAAAACTTTTAGTGGATTTCTACTTATTTTATTAAATATCATCTCCACCAAACAGGACAAGCTTGCATGTGTTATAGTTTTGGAGAAAAATGTGTTCATTTCATGTATGCGCAAAATGCCTTTGAAATGGCTTTAAAATGGATTTGGAGCATGGAGACGATTATCTCGGGATTGCAAGATAACCAAACAAAACTTTTAGTGGATTTCTACTTATTTTATTAAATATCATCTCCACCAAACAGGACAAGCTTGCATCTGTTATAGTTTTGGAGAAAAATGTGTTCATTTCATGTATGCGCGAAATGCCTTAAAAATGACTTTAAAATGGATTTGGAGCATGGAGACGATTATCTCGGGATTGCAAGATAACCAAACAAAACTTTTAGTGGATTTCTACTTATTTTATTAAATATCATCTCCACCAAACAGGACAAGCTTGCATCTGTTATAGTTTTGGAGAAAAATGTGTTCATTTCATGTATGCGCGAAATGCCTTAAAAATGGCTTTAAAATGGATTTGGAGCATGGAGACGATTATCTCGGGATTGCAAGATAACCAAACAAAACTTTTAGTGGATTTCTACTTATTTTATTAAATATCATCTCCACCAAACAGGACAAGCTTGCATCTGTTATAGTTTTGGAGAAAAATGTGTTCATTTCATGTATGCGCGAAATGCCTTAAAAATGGCTTTAAAATGGATTTGGAGCATGGAGACGATTATCTCGGGATTGCAAGATAACCAAACAAAACTTTTAGTGGATTTCTACTTATTTTATTAAATATCATCTCCACCAAACAGGACAAGCTTGCATGTGTTATAGTTTTGGAGAAAAATGTGTTCATTTCATGTATGCGCAAAATGCCTTTGAAATGGCTTTAAAATGGATTTGGAGCATGGAGACGATTATCTCAGGATGGCAATATAAACAAACGAAACTTTTAGTAGATTTCTACTTATTTTATTAAATATTATCTCCACCAAACAGGACAAGCTTGCATCTGTTATAGTTTTGGAGAAAAATGTGTTCATTTCATGTATGCGCGAAATGCCTTAAAAATGGCTTTAAAATGGATTTGGAGCATGGAGACGATTATTTCGGGATTGCAAGATAACCAAACAAAACTTTTAGTGGATTTCTACTTATTTTATTAAATATCATCTCCACTAAACAGGACAAGCTTGCATCTGTTATAGTTTTGGAGAAAAATGTGTTCATTTTATGTATGCGCGAAATGCCTTAAAAATGGCTTTAAAATGGATTTGGAGCATGGAGACGATTATCTCGGGATTGCAAGATAACCAAACAAAACTTTTAGTGGATTTCTACTTATTTTATTAAATATCATCTCCACCAAACAGGACAAGCTTGCATCTGTTATAGTTTTGGAGAAAAATGTGTTCATTTCATGTATGCGCGAAATGCCTTAAAAATGGCTTTAAAATGGATTTGGAGCATGGAGACGATTATCTCGGGATTGCAAGATAACCAAACAAAACTTTTAGTGGATTTCTACTTATTTTATTAAATATCATCTCCACCAAACAGGACAAGCTTGCATCTGTTATAGTTTTGGAGAAAAATGTGTTCATTTCATGTATGCGCGAAATGCCTTAAAAATGGCTTTAAAATGGATTTGGAGCATGGAGATGATTATCTCGGGATTGCAAGATAACCAAACAAAACTTTTAGTGGATTTCTACTTATTTTATTAAATATCATCTCCACCAAACAGGACAAGCTTGCATCTGTTATAGTTTTAGAGAAAAATGTGTTCATTTCATGTATTCGCGAAATGCCTTAAAAATGGCTTTAAAATGGATTTGGAGCATGGAGACGATTATCTCGGGATTGCAATATAACCAAACAAAACTTTTAGTGGATTTCTACTTATTTTATTAAATATCATCTCCACCAAACAGGACAAGCTTGCATCTGTTATAGTTTTGGAGAAAAATGTGTTCATTTCATGTATGCGCGAAATGCCTTAAAAATGGCTTTAAAATGGATTTGGAGCATGGAGACGATTATCTCGGGATTGCAAGATAACCAAACAAAACTTTTAGTGGATTTCTACTTATTTTATTAAATATCATCTCCACCAAACAGGACAAGCTTGCATGTGTTATAGTTTTGGAGAAAAATGTGTTCATTTCATGTATGCGCAAAATGCCTTTGAAATGGCTTTAAAATGGATTTGGAGCATGGAGACGATTATCTCGGGATTGCAAGATAACCAAACAAAACTTTTAGTGGATTTCTACTTATTTTATTAAATATCATCTCCACCAAACAGGACAAGCTTGCATCTGTTATAGTTTTGGAGAAAAATGTGTTCATTTCATGTATGCGCGAAATGCCTTAAAAATGACTTTAAAATGGATTTGGAGCATGGAGACGATTATCTCGGGATTGCAAGATAACCAAACAAAACTTTTAGTGGATTTCTACTTATTTTATTAAATATCATCTCCACCAAACAGGACAAGCTTGCATCTGTTATAGTTTTGGAGAAAAATGTGTTCATTTCATGTATGCGCGAAATGCCTTAAAAATGGCTTTAAAATGGATTTGGAGCATGGAGACGATTATCTCGGGATTGCAAGATAACCAAACAAAACTTTTAGTGGATTTCTACTTATTTTATTAAATATCATCTCCACCAAACAGGACAAGCTTGCATCTGTTATAGTTTTGGAGAAAAATGTGTTCATTTCATGTATGCGCGAAATGCCTTAAAAATGGCTTTAAAATGGATTTGGAGCATGGAGACGATTATCTCGGGATTGCAAGATAACCAAACAAAACTTTTAGTGAATTTCTACTTATTTTATTAAATATCATCTCCACCAAACAAGACAAGCTTGCATGTGTTATAGTTTTGGAGAAAAATGTGTTCATTTCATGTATGCGCAAAATGCCTTTGAAATGGCTTTAAAATGGATTTGGAGCATGGAGACGATTATCTCAGGATGGCAATATAAACAAACGAAACTTTTAGTAGATTTCTATTTATTTTATTAAATATTATCTCCACCAAACAGGACAAGCTTGCATCTGTTATAGTTTTGGAGAAAAATGTGTTCATTTCATGTATGCGCGAAATGCCTTAAAAATGGCTTTAAAATGGATTTGGAGCATGGAGACGATTATCTCGGGATTGCAAGATAACCAAACAAAACTTTTAGTGGATTTCTACTTATTTTATTAAATATCATCTCCACCAAACAGGACAAGCTTGCATGTGTTATAGTTTTGGAGAAAAATGTGTTCATTTCATGTATGCGCAAAATGCCTTTGAAATGGCTTTAAAATGGATTTGGAGCATGGAGACGATTATCTCGGGATTGCAAGATAACCAAACAAAACTTTTAGTGGATTTCTACTTATTTTATTAAATATCATCTCCACCAAACAGGACAAGCTTGCATCTGTTATAGTTTTGGAGAAAAATGTGTTCATTTCATGTATGCGCGAAATGCCTTAAAAATGACTTTAAAATGGATTTGGAGCATGGAGACGATTATCTCGGGATTGCAAGATAACCAAACAAAACTTTTAGTGGATTTCTACTTATTTTATTAAATATCATCTCCACCAAACAGGACAAGCTTGCATCTGTTATAGTTTTGGAGAAAAATGTGTTCATTTCATGTATGCGCGAAATGCCTTAAAAATGGCTTTAAAATGGATTTGGAGCATGGAGACGATTATCTCGGGATTGCAAGATAACCAAACAAAACTTTTAGTGGATTTCTACTTATTTCATTAAATATCATCTCCACCAAACAGGACAAGCTTGCATGTGTTATAGTTTTGGAGAAAAATGTGTTCATTTCATGTATGCGCAAAATGCCTTTGAAATGGCTTTAAAAAGGATTTGGAGCATGGAGACGATTATCTCAGGATGGCAATATAAACAAACGAAACTTTTAGTAGATTTCTACTTATTTTATTAAATATCATCTCCACCAAACAGGACAAGCTTGCATCTGTTATAGTTTTGGAGAAAAATGTGTTCATTTCATGTATGCGCGAAATGCCTTAAAAATGGCTTTAAAATGGATTTAGAGCATGGAGACGATTATCTCGGGATTGCAAGATAACCAAACAAAACTTTTAGTGGATTTCTACTTATTTTATTAAATATCATCTCCACCAAACAGGACAAGCTTGCATCTGTTATAGTTTTGGAGAAAAATGTGTTCATTTCATGTATGAGCGAAATGCCTTAAAAATGGCTTTAAAATGGATTTGGAGCATGGAGACGATTATCTCGGGATTGCAAGATAACCAAACAAAACTTTTAGTGGATTTCTACTTATTTTATTAAATATCATCTCCACCAAACAGGACAAGCTTGCATCTGTTATAGTTTTGGAGAAAAATGTGTTCATTTTATGTATGCGCGAAATGCCTTAAAAATGGCTTTAAAATGGATTTGGAGCATGGAGACGATTATCTCGGGATTGCAAGATAACCAAACAAAACTTTTAGTGGATTTCTACTTATTTTATTAAATATCATCTCCACCAAACAGGACAAGCTTGCATGTGTTATAGTTTTGGAGAAAAATGTGTTCATTTCATGTATGCGCAAAATGCCTTTGAAATGGCTTTAAAATGGATTTGGAGCATGGAGACGATTATCTCGGGATTGCAAGATAACCAAACAAAACTTTTAGTGGATTTCTACTTATTTTATTAAATATCATCTCCACCAAACAGGACAAGCTTGCATCTGTTATAGTTTTGGAGAAAAATGTGTTCATTTCATGTATGCGCGAAATGCCTTAAAAATGACTTTAAAATGGATTTGGAGCATGGAGACGATTATCTCGGGATTGCAAGATAACCAAACAAAACTTTTAGTGGATTTCTACTTATTTTATTAAATATCATCTCCACCAAACAAGACAAGCTTGCATCTGTTATAGTTTTGGAGAAAAATGTGTTCATTTCATGTATGCGCGAAATGCCTTAAAAATGGCTTTAAAATGGATTTGGAGCATGGAGACGATTATCTCAGGATTGCAAGATAACCAAACAAAACTTTTAGTGGATTTCTACTTATTTTATTAAATATCATCTCCACCAAACAGGACAAGCTTGCATCTGTTATAGTTTTGGAGAAAAATGTGTTCATTTCATGTATGCGCGAAATGCCTTAAAAATGGCTTTAAAATGGATTTGGAGCATGGAGACGATTATCTCGGGATTGCAAGATAACCAAACAAAACTTTTAGTGGATTTCTTCTTATTTTATTAAATATCATCTCCACCAAACAGGACAAGCTTGCATGTGTTATAGTTTTGGAGAAAAATGTGTTCATTTCATGTATGCGCAAAATGCCTTTGAAATGGCTTTAAAATGGATTTGGAGCATGGAGACGATTATCTCAGGATGGCAATATAAACAAACGAAACTTTTAGTAGATTTCTACTTATTTTATTAAATATTATCTCCACCAAACAGGACAAGCTTGCATCTGTTATAGTTTTGGAGAAAAATGTGTTCATTTCATGTATGCGCGAAATGCCTTAAAAATGGCTTTAAAATGGATTTGGAGCATGGAGACGATTATCTCGGGATTGCAAGATAACCAAACAAAACTTTTAGTGGATTTCTACTTATTTTATTAAATATCATCTCCACCAAACAGGACAAGCTTGCATCTGTTATAGTTTTGGAGAAAAATGTGTTCATTTCATGTATGCGCGAAATGCCTTAAAAATGGCTTTAAAATGGATTTGGAGCATGGAGACGATTATCTCGGGATTGCAAGATAACCAAACAAAACTTTTAGTGGATTTCTACTTATTTTATTAAATATCATCTCCACCAAACAGGACAAGCTTGCATCTGTTATAGTTTTGGAGAAAAATGTGTTCATTTCATGTATGCGCGAAATGCCTTAAAAATGGCTTTAAAATGGATTTGGAGCATGGAGACGATTATCTCGGGATTGCAAGATAACCAAACAAAACTTTTAGTGGATTTCTACTTATTTTATTAAATATCATCTCCACCAAACAGGACAAGCTTGCATGTGTTATAGTTTTGGAGAAAAATGTGTTCATTTCATGTATGCGCAAAATGCCTTTGAAATGGCTTTAAAATGGATTTGGAGCATGGAGACGATTATCTCGGGATTGCAAGATAACCAAACAAAACTTTTAGTGGATTTCTACTTATTTTATTAAATATCATCTCCACCAAACAGGACAAGCTTGCATCTGTTATAGTTTTGGAGAAAAATGTGTTCATTTCATGTATGCGCGAAATGCCTTAAAAATGACTTTAAAATGGATTTGGAGCATGGAGACGATTATCTCGGGATTGCAAGATAACCAAACAAAACTTTTAGTGGATTTCTACTTATTTTATTAAATATCATCTCCACCAAACAGGACAAGCTTGCATCTGTTATAGTTTTGGAGAAAAATGTGTTCATTTCATGTATGCGCGAAATGCCTTAAAAATGGCTTTAAAATGGATTTGGAGCATGGAGACGATTATCTCGGGATTGCAAGATAACCAAACAAAACTTTTAGTGGATTTCTACTTATTTTATTAAATATCATCTCCACCAAACAGGACAAGCTTGCATCTGTTATAGTTTTGGAGAAAAATGTGTTCATTTCATGTATGCGCGAAATGCCTTAAAAATGGCTTTAAAATGGATTTGGAGCATGGAGACGATTATCTCGGGATTGCAATATAACCAAACAAAACTTTTAGTGGATTTCTACTTATTTTATTAAATATCATCTCCACCAAACAGGACAAGCTTGCATCTGTTATAGTTTTGGAGAAAAATGTGTTCATTTCATGTATGCGCGAAATGCCTTAAAAATGGCTTTAAAATGGATTTGGAGCATGGAGACGATTATCTCGGGATTGCAAGATAACCAAACAAAACTTTTAGTGGATTTCTACTTATTTTATTAAATATCATCTCCACCAAACAGGACAAGCTTGCATCTGTTATAGTTTTGGAGAAAAATGTGTTCATTTCATGTATGCGCGAAATGCCTTAAAAATGGCTTTAAAATGGATTTGGAGCATGGAGACGATTATCTCGGGATTGCAAGATAACCAAACAAAACTTTTAGTGGATTTCTACTTATTTTATTAAATATCATCTCCACCAAACAGGACAAGCTTGCATCTGTTATAGTTTTGGAGAAAAATGTGTTCATTTCATGTATGCGCGAAATGCCATAAAAATGGCTTTAAAATGGATTTGGAGCATGGAGACGATTATCTCGGGATTGCAATATAACCAAACAAAACTTTTAGTGGATTTCTACTTATTTTATTAAATATCATCTCCACCAAACAGGACAAGCTTGCATCTGTTATAGTTTTGGAGAAAAATGTGTTCATTTCATGTATGCGCGAAATGCCTTAAAAATGGCTTTAAAATGGATTTGGAGCATGGAGACGATTATCTCGGGATTGCAAGATAACCAAACAAAACTTTTAGTGGATTTCTACTTATTTTATTAAATATCATCTCCACCAAACAGGACAAGCTTGCATCTGTTATAGTTTTGGAGAAAAATGTGTTCATTTCATGTATGCGCGAAATGCCTTAAAAATGGCTTTAAAATGGATTTGGAGCATGGAGACGATTATCTCGGGATTGCAAGATAACCAAACAAAACTTTTAGTGGATTTCTACTTATTTTATTAAATATCATCTCCACCAAACAGGACAAGCTTGCATCTGTTATAGTTTTGGAGAAAAATGTGTTCATTTCATGTATGCGCGAAATGCCTTAAAAATGGCTTTAAAATGGATTTGGAGCATGGAGACGATTATCTCGGGATTGCAAGATAACCAAACAAAACTTTTAGTGGATTTCTACTTATTTTATTAAATATCATCTCCACCAAACAGGACAAGCTTGCATGTGTTATAGTTTTGGAGAAAAATGTGTTCATTTCATGTATGCGCAAAATGCCTTTGAAATGGCTTTAAAATGGATTTGGAGCATGGAGACGATTATCTCAGGATGGCAATATAAACAAACGAAACTTTTAGTAGATTTCTACTTATTTTATTAAATATTATCTCCACCAAACAGGACAAGCTTGCATCTGTTATAGTTTTGGAGAAAAATGTGTTCATTTCATGTATGCGCGAAATGCCTTAAAAATGGCTTTAAAATGGATTTGGAGCATGGAGACGATTATCTCGGGATTGCAAGATAACCAAACAAAACTTTTAGTGGATTTCTACTTATTTTATTAAATATCATCTCCACTAAACAGGACAAGCTTGCATCTGTTATAGTTTTGGAGAAAAATGTGTTCATTTTATGTATGCGCGAAATGCCTTTGAAATGGCTTTAAAATGGATTTGGAGCATGGAGACGATTATCTCAGGATGGCAATATAAACAAACGAAACTTTTAGTAGATTTCTACTTATTTTATTAAATATCATCTCCACCAAACAGGACAAGCTTGCATCTGTTATAGTTTTGGAGAAAAATGTGTTCATTTCATGTATGCGCGAAATGCCTTAAAAATGGCTTTAAAATGGATTTGGAGCATGGAGACGATTATCTCGGGATTGCAAGATAACCAAACAAAACTTTTAGTGGATTTCTACTTATTTTATTAAATATCATCTCCACCAAACAGGACAAGCTTGCATGTGTTATAGTTTTGGAGAAAAATGTGTTCATTTCATGTATGCGCAAAATGCCTTTGAAATGGCTTTAAAATGGATTTGGAGCATGGAGACGATTATCTCGGGATTGCAAGATAACCAAACAAAACTTTTAGTGGATTTCTACTTATTTTGCCTTAAAAATGGCTTTAAAATGGATTTGGAGCATGGAGACGATTATCTCGGGATTGCAAGATAACCAAACAAAACTTTTAGTGGATTTCTACTTATTTTATTAAATATCATCTCCACCAAACAGGACAAGCTTGCATCTGTTATAGTTTTGGAGAAAAATGTGTTCATTTCATGTATGCGCGAAATGCCTTAAAAATGGCTTTAAAATGGATTTGGAGCATGGAGACGATTATCTCGGGATTGCAAGATAACCAAACAAAACTTTTAGTGGATTTCTACTTATTTTATTAAATATCATCTCCACCAAACAGGACAAGCTTGCATCTGTTATAGTTTTGGAGAAAAATGTGTTCATTTCATGTATGCGCGAAATGCCTTAAAAATGGCTTTAAAATGGATTTGGAGCATGGAGACGATTATCTCGGGATTGCAATATAACCAAACAAAACTTTTAGTGGATTTCTACTTATTTTATTAAATATCATCTCCACCAAACAGGACAAGCTTGCATCTGTTATAGTTTTGGAGAAAAATGTGTTCATTTCATGTATGCGCGAAATGCCTTAAAAATGGCTTTAAAATGGATTTGGAGCATGGAGACGATTATCTCGGGATTGCAAGATAACCAAACAAAACTTTTAGTGGATTTCTACTTATTTTATTAAATATCATCTCCACCAAACAGGACAAGCTTGCATGTGTTATAGTTTTGGAGAAAAATGTGTTCATTTCATGTATGCGCAAAATGCCTTTGAAATGGCTTTAAAATGGATTTGGAGCATGGAGACGATTATCTCGGGATTGCAAGATAACCAAACAAAACTTTTAGTGGATTTCTACTTATTTTGCCTTAAAAATGGCTTTAAAATGGATTTGGAGCATGGAGACGATTATCTCGGGATTGCAAGATAACCAAACAAAACTTTTAGTGGATTTCTACTTATTTTATTAAATATCATCTCCACCAAACAGGACAAGCTTGCATCTGTTATAGTTTTGGAGAAAAATGTGTTCATTTCATGTATGCGCGAAATGCCTTAAAAATGGCTTTAAAATGGATTTGGAGCATGGAGACGATTATCTCGGGATTGCAAGATAACCAAACAAAACTTTTAGTGGATTTCTACTTATTTTATTAAATATCATCTCCACCAAACAGGACAAGCTTGCATCTGTTATAGTTTTGGAGAAAAATGTGTTCATTTCATGTATGCGCGAAATGCCTTAAAAATGGCTTTAAAATGGATTTGGAGCATGGAGACGATTATCTCGGGATTGCAATATAACCAAACAAAACTTTTAGTGGATTTCTACTTATTTTATTAAATATCATCTCCACCAAACAGGACAAGCTTGCATCTGTTATAGTTTTGGAGAAAAATGTGTTCATTTCATGTATGCGCGAAATGCCTTAAAAATGGCTTTAAAATGGATTTGGAGCATGGAGACGAATATCTCGGGATTGCAAGATAACCAAACAAAACTTTTAGTGGATTTCTACTTATTTTATTAAATATCATCTCCACCAAACAGGACAAGCTTGCATCTGTTATAGTTTTGGAGAAAAATGTGTTCATTTCATGTATGCGCGAAATGCCTTAAAAATGGCTTTAAAATGGATTTGGAGCATGGAGACGATTATCTCGGGATTGCAAGATAACCAAACAAAACTTTTAGTGGATTTCTACTTATTTTATTAAATATCATCTCCACCAAACAGGACAAGCTTGCATCTGTTATAGTTTTGGAGAAAAATGTGTTCATTTCATGTATGCGCGAAATGCCTTAAAAATGGCTTTAAAATGGATTTGGAGCATGGAGACGATTATCTCGGGATTGCAAGATAACCAAACAAAACTTTTAGTGGATTTCTACTTATTTTATTAAATATCATCTCCACCAAACAGGACAAGCTTGCATCTGTTATAGTTTTGGAGAAAAATGTGTTCATTTCATGTATGCGCGAAATGCCTTAAAAATGGCTTTAAAATGGATTTGGAGCATGGAGACGATTATCTCGGGATTGCAATATAACCAAACAAAACTTTTAGTGGATTTCTACTTATTTTATTAAATATCATCTCCACCAAACAGGACAAGCTTGCATATGTTATAGTTTTGGAGAAAAATGTGTTCATTTCATGTATGCGCGAAATGCCTTAAAAATGGCTTTAAAATGGATTTGGAGCATGGAGACGATTATCTCGGGATTGCAAGATAACCAAACAAAACTTTTAGTGGATTTCTACTTATTTTATTAAATATCATCTCCACCAAACAGGACAAGCTTGCATCTGTTATAGTTTTGGAGAAAAATGTGTTCATTTCATGTATGCGCGAAATGCCTTAAAAATGGCTTTAAAATGGATTTGGAGCATGGAGACGATTATCTCGGGATTGCAAGATAACCAAACAAAACTTTTAGTGGATTTCTACTTATTTTATTAAATATCATCTCCACCAAACAGGACAAGCTTGCATCTGTTATAGTTTTGGAGAAAAATGTGTTCATTTCATGTATGCGCGAAATGCCTTAAAAATGGCTTTAAAATGGATTTGGAGCATGGAGACGATTATCTCGGGATTGCAAGATAACCAAACAAAACTTTTAGTGGATTTCTACTTATTTTATTAAATATCATCTCCACCAAACAGGACAAGCTTGCATCTGTTATAGTTTTGGAGAAAAATGTGTTCATTTCATGTATGCGCGAAATGCCTTAAAAATGGCTTTAAAATGGATTTGGAGCATGGAGACGATTATCTCGGGATTGCAATATAACCAAACAAAACTTTTAGTGGATTTCTACTTATTTTATTAAATATCATCTCCACCAAACAGGACAAGCTTGCATCTGTTATAGTTTTGGAGAAAAATGTGTTCATTTCATGTATGCGCGAAATGCCTTAAAAATGGCTTTAAAATGGATTTGGAGCATGGAGACGATTATCTCGGGATTGCAAGATAACCAAACAAAACTTTTAGTGGATTTCTACTTATTTTATTAAATATCATCTCCACCAAACAGGACAAGCTTGCATCTGTTATAGTTTTGGAGAAAAATGTGTTCATTTCATGTATGCGCGAAATGCCTTAAAAATGGCTTTAAAATGGATTTGGAGCATGGAGACGATTATCTCGGGATTGCAAGATAACCAAACAAAACTTTTAGTGGATTTCTACTTATTTTATTAAATATCATCTCCACCAAACAGGACAAGCTTGCATCTGTTATAGTTTTGGAGAAAAATGTGTTCATTTCATGTATGCGCGAAATGCCTTAAAAATGGCTTTAAAATGGATTTGGAGCATGGAGACGATTATCTCGGGATTGCAAGATAACCAAACAAAACTTTTAGTGGATTTCTACTTATTTTATTAAATATCATCTCCACCAAACAGGACAAGCTTGCATCTGTTATAGTTTTGGAGAAAAATGTGTTCATTTCATGTATGCGCGAAATGCCTTAAAAATGGCTTTAAAATGGATTTGGAGCATGGAGACGATTATCTCGGGATTGCAAGATAACCAAACAAAACTTTTAGTGGATTTCTACTTATTTTATTAAATATCATCTCCACCAAACAGGACAAGCTTGCATCTGTTATAGTTTTGGAGAAAAATGTGTTCATTTCATGTATGCGCGAAATGCCTTAAAAATGGCTTTACAATGGATTTGGAGCATGGAGACGATTATCTCGGGATTGCAAGATAACCAAACAAAACTTTTAGTGGATTTCTACTTATTTTATTAAATATCATCTCCACCAAACAGGACAAGCTTGCATCTGTTATAGTTTTGGAGAAAAATGTGTTCATTTCATGTATGCGCGAAATGCCTTAAAAATGGCTTTAAAATGGATTTGGAGCATGGAGACGATTATCTCGGGATTGCAATATAACCAAACAAAACTTTTAGTGGATTTCTACTTATTTTATTAAATATCATCTCCACCAAACAGGACAAGCTTGCATCTGTTATAGTTTTGGAGAAAAATGTGTTCATTTCATGTATGCGCGAAATGCCTTAAAAATGGCTTTAAAATGGATTTGGAGCATGGAGACGATTATCTCGGGATTGCAAGATAACCAAACAAAACTTTTAGTGGATTTCTACTTATTTTATTAAATATCATCTCCACCAAACAGGACAAGCTTGCATCTGTTATAGTTTTGGAGAAAAATGTGTTCATTTCATGTATGCGCGAAATGCCTTAAAAATGGCTTTAAAATGGATTTGGAGCATGGAGACGATTATCTCGGGATTGCAAGATAACCAAACAAAACTTTTAGTGGATTTCTACTTATTTTATTAAATATCATCTCCACCAAACAGGACAAGCTTGCATCTGTTATAGTTTTGGAGAAAAATGTGTTCATTTCATGTATGCGCGAAATGCCTTAAAAATGGCTTTAAAATGGATTTGGAGCATGGAGACGATTATCTCGGGATTGCAAGATAACCAAACAAAACTTTTAGTGGATTTCTACTTATTTTATTAAATATCATCTCCACCAAACAGGACAAGCTTGCATCTGTTATAGTTTTGGAGAAAAATGTGTTCATTTCATGTATGCGCGAAATGCCTTAAAAATGGCTTTAAAATGGATTTGGAGCATGGAGACGATTATCTCGGGATTGCAAGATAACCAAACAAAACTTTTAGTGGATTTCTACTTATTTTATTAAATATCATCTCCACCAAACAGGACAAGCTTGCATCTGTTATAGTTTTGGAGAAAAATGTGTTCATTTCATGTATGCGCGAAATGCCTTAAAAATGGCTTTAAAATGGATTTGGAGCATGGAGACGATTATCTCGGGATTGCAAGATAACCAAACAAAACTTTTAGTGGATTTCTACTTATTTTATTAAATATCATCTCCACCAAACAGGACAAGCTTGCATCTGTTATAGTTTTGGAGAAAAATGTGTTCATTTCATGTATGCGCGAAATGCCTTAAAAATGGCTTTAAAATGGATTTGGAGCATGGAGACGATTATCTCGGGATTGCAAGATAACCAAACAAAACTTTTAGTGGATTTCTACTTATTTTATTAAATATCATCTCCACCAAACAGGACAAGCTTGCATCTGTTATAGTTTTGGAGAAAAATGTGTTCATTTCATGTATGCGCGAAATGCCTTAAAAATGGCTTTAAAATGGATTTGGAGCATGGAGACGATTATCTCGGGATTGCAAGATAACCAAACAAAACTTTTAGTGGATTTCTACTTATTTTATTAAATATCATCTCCACCAAACAGGACAAGCTTGCATCTGTTATAGTTTTGGAGAAAAATGTGTTCATTTCATGTATGCGCGAAATGCCTTAAAAATGGCTTTAAAATGGATTTGGAGCATGGAGACGATTATCTCGGGATTGCAATATAACCAAACAAAACTTTTAGTGGATTTCTACTTATTTTATTAAATATCATCTCCACCAAACAGGACAAGCTTGCATCTGTTATAGTTTTGGAGAAAAATGTGTTCATTTCATGTATGCGCGAAATGCCTTAAAAATGGCTTTAAAATGGATTTGGAGCATGGAGACGATTATCTCGGGATTGCAAGATAACCAAACAAAACTTTTAGTGGATTTCTACTTATTTTATTAAATATCATCTCCACCAAACAGGACAAGCTTGCATCTGTTATAGTTTTGGAGAAAAATGTGTTCATTTCATGTATGCGCGAAATGCCTTAAAAATGGCTTTAAAATGGATTTGGATCATGGAGACGATTATCTCGGGATTGCAAGATAACCAAACAAAACTTTTAGTGGATTTCTACTTATTTTATTAAATATCATCTCCACCAAACAGGACAAGCTTGCATCTGTTATAGTTTTGGAGAAAAATGTGTTCATTTCATGTATGCGCGAAATGCCTTAAAAATGGCTTTAAAATGGATTTGGAGCATGGAGACGATTATCTCGGGACTGCAAGATAACCAAACAAAACTTTTAGTGGATTTCTACTTATTTTATTAAATATCATCTCCACCAAACAGGACAAGCTTGCATCTGTTATAGTTTTGGAGAAAAATGTGTTCATTTCATGTATGCGCGAAATGCCTTAAAAATGGCTTTAAAATGGATTTGGAGCATGGAGACGATTATCTCGGGATTGCAAGATAACCAAACAAAACTTTTAGTGGATTTCTACTTATTTTATTAAATATCATCTCCACCAAACAGGACAAGCTTGCATCTGTTATAGTTTTGGAGAAAAATGTGTTCATTTCATGTATGCGCGAAATGCCTTAAAAATGGCTTTAAAATGGATTTGGAGCATGGAGACGATTATCTCGGGATTGCAAGATAACCAAACAAAACTTTTAGTGGATTTCTACTTATTTTATTAAATATCATCTCCACCAAACAGGACAAGCTTGCATCTGTTATAGTTTTGGAGAAAAATGTGTTCATTTCATGTATGCGCGAAATGCCTTAAAAATGGCTTTAAAATGGATTTGGAGCATGGAGACGATTATCTCGGGATTGCAAGATAACCAAACAAAACTTTTAGTGGATTTCTACTTATTTTATTAAATATCATCTCCACCAAACAGGACAAGCTTGCATCTGTTATAGTTTTGGAGAAAAATGTGTTCATTTCATGTATGCGCGAAATGCCTTAAAAATGGCTTTAAAATGGATTTGGAGCATGGAGACGATTATCTCGGGATTGCAATATAACCAAACAAAACTTTTAGTGGATTTCTACTTATTTTATTAAATATCATCTCCACCAAACAGGACAAGCTTGCATCTGTTATAGTTTTGGAGAAAAATGTGTTCATTTCATGTATGCGCGAAATGCCTTAAAAATGGCTTTAAAATGGATTTGGAGCATGGAGACGATTATCTCGGGATTGCAAGATAACCAAACAAAACTTTTAGTGGATTTCTACTTATTTTATTAAATATCATCTCCACCAAACAGGACAAGCTTGCATCTGTTATAGTTTTGGAGAAAAATGTGTTCATTTCATGTATGCGCGAAATGCCTTAAAAATGGCTTTAAAATGGATTTGGAGCATGGAGACGATTATCTCGGGATTGCAAGATAACCAAACAAAACTTTTAGTGGATTTCTACTTATTTTATTAAATATCATCTCCACCAAACAGGACAAGCTTGCATCTGTTATAGTTTTGGAGAAAAATGTGTTCATTTCATGTATGCGCGAAATGCCTTAAAAATGGCTTTAAAATGGATTTGGAGCATGGAGACGATTATCTCGGGATTGCAAGATAACCAAACAAAACTTTTAGTGGATTTCTACTTATTTTATTAAATATCATCTCCACCAAACAGGACAAGCTTGCATCTGTTATAGTTTTGGAGAAAAATGTGTTCATTTCATGTATGCGCGAAATGCCTTAAAAATGGCTTTAAAATGGATTTGGAGCATGGAGACGATTATCTCGGGATTGCAATATAACCAAACAAAACTTTTAGTGGATTTCTACTTATTTTATTAAATATCATCTCCACCAAACAGGACAAGCTTGCATCTGTTATAGTTTTGGAGAAAAATGTGTTCATTTCATGTATGCGCGAAATGCCTTAAAAATGGCTTTAAAATGGATTTGGAGCATGGAGACGATTATCTCGGGATTGCAAGATAACCAAACAAAACTTTTAGTGGATTTCTACTTATTTTATTAAATATCATCTCCACCAAACAGGACAAGCTTGCATCTGTTATAGTTTTGGAGAAAAATGTGTTCATTTCATGTATGCGCGAAATGCCTTAAAAATGGCTTTAAAATGGATTCGGAGCATGGAGACGATTATCTCGGGATTGCAAGATAACCAAACAAAACTTTTAGTGGATTTCTACTTATTTTATTAAATATCATCTCCACCAAACAGGACAAGCTTGCATCTGTTATAGTTTTGGAGAAAAATGTGTTCATTTCATGTATGCGCGAAATGCCTTAAAAATGGCTTTAAAATGGATTTGGAGCATGGAGACGATTATCTCGGGATTGCAAGATAACCAAACAAAACTTTTAGTGGATTTCTACTTATTTTATTAAATATCATCTCCACCAAACAGGACAAGCTTGCATCTGTTATAGTTTTGGAGAAAAATGTGTTCATTTCATGTATGCGCGAAATGCCTTAAAAATGGCTTTAAAATGGATTTGGAGCATGGAGACGATTATCTCGGGATTGCAAGATAACCAAACAAAACTTTTAGTGGATTTCTACTTATTTTATTAAATATCATCTCCACCAAACAGGACAAGCTTGCATCTGTTATAGTTTTGGAAAAAAATGTGTTCATTTCATGTATGCGCGAAATGCCTTAAAAATGGCTTTAAAATGGATTTGGAGCATGGAGACGATTATCTCGGGATTGCAAATCCATTTTAAAGCCATTTTTAAGGAATTTCGCGCATACATGAAATGAACACATTTTTCTCCAAAACTATAACAGATGCAAGCTTGTCCTGTTTGGTGGAGATGATATTTAATAAAATAAGTAGAAATCCACTAAAAGTTTTGTTTGGTTATCTTGCAATCCCGAGATAATCGTCTCCATGCTCCAAATCCATTTTAAAGCCATTTTTAAGGCATTTCGCGCATACATGAAATGAACACATTTTTCTCCAAAACTATAACAGATGCAAGCTTGTCCTGTTTGGTGGAGATGATATTTAATAAAATAAGTAGAAATCCACTAAAAGTTTTGTTTGGTTATCTTGCAATCCCGAGATAATCGTCTCCATGCTCCAAATCCATTTTAAAGCCATTTTTAAGGCATTTCGCGCATACATGAAATGAACACATTTTTCTCCAAAACTATAACAGATGCAAGCTTGTCCTGTTTGGTGGAGATGATATTTAATAAAATAAGTAGAAATCCACTAAAAGTTTTGTTTGGTTATATTGCAATCCCGAGATAATCGTCTCCATGCTCCAAATCCATTTTAAAGCCATTTTTAAGGCATTTCGCGCATACATGAAATGAACACATTTTTCTCCAAAACTATAACAGATGCAAGCTTGTCCTGTTTGGTGGAGATGATATTTAATAAAATAAGTAGAAATCCACTAAAAGTTTTGTTTGGTTATCTTGCAATCCCGAGATAATCGTCTCCATGCTCCAAATCCATTTTAAAGCCATTTTTAAGGCATTTCGCGCATACATGAAATGAACACATTTTTCTCCAAAACTATAACAGATGCAAGCTTGTCCTGTTTGGTGGAGATGATATTTAATAAAATAAGTAGAAATCCACTAAAAGTTTTGTTTGGTTATCTTGCAATCCCGAGATAATCGTCTCCATGCTCCAAATCCATTTTAAAGTCATTTTTAAGGCATTTCGCGCATACATGAAATGAACACATTTTTCTCCAAAACTATAACAGATGCAAGCTTGTCCTGTTTGGTGGAGATGATATTTAATAAAATAAGTAGAAATCCACTAAAAGTTTTGTTTGGTTATCTTGCAATCCCGAGATAATCGTCTCCATGCTCCAAATCCATTTTAAAGCCATTTCAAAGGCATTTTGCGCATACATGAAATGAACACATTTTTCTCCAAAACTATAACACATGCAAGCTTGTCCTGTTTGGTGGAGATGATATTTAATAAAATAAGTAGAAATCCACTAAAAGTTTTGTTTGGTTATCTTGCAATCCCGAGATAATCGTCTCCATGCTCCAAATCCATTTTAAAGCCATTTTTAAGGCATTTCGCGCATACATGAAATGAACACATTTTTCTCCAAAACTATAACAGATGCAAGCTTGTCCTGTTTGGTGGAGATGATATTTAATAAAATAAGTAGAAATCCACTAAAAGTTTTGTTTGGTTATCTTGCAATCCCGAGATAATCGTCTCCATGCTCCAAATCCATTTTAAAGCCATTTTTAAGGCATTTCGCGCATACATGAAATGAACACATTTTTCTCCAAAACTATAACAGATGCAAGCTTGTCCTGTTTGGTGGAGATGATATTTAATAAAATAAGTAGAAATCCACTAAAAGTTTTGTTTGGTTATCTTGCAATCCCGAGATAATCGTCTCCATGCTCCAAATCCATTTTAAAGCCATTTTTAAGGCATTTCGCGCATACATGAAATGAACACATTTTTCTCCAAAACTATAACAGATGCAAGCTTGTCCTGTTTGGTGGAGATGATATTTAATAAAATAAGTAGAAATCCACTAAAAGTTTTGTTTGGTTATATTGCAATCCCGAGATAATCGTCTCCATGCTCCAAATCCATTTTAAAGCCATTTTTAAGGCATTTCGCGCATACATGAAATGAACACATTTTTCTCCAAAACTATAACAGATGCAAGCTTGTCCTGTTTGGTGGAGATGATATTTAATAAAATAAGTAGAAATCCACTAAAAGTTTTGTTTGGTTATCTTGCAATCCCGAGATAATCGTCTCCATGCTCCAAATCCATTTTAAAGCCATTTTTAAGGCATTTCGCGCATACATGAAATGAACACATTTTTCTCCAAAACTATAACAGATGCAAGCTTGTCCTGTTTGGTGGAGATGATATTTAATAAAATAAGTAGAAATCTACTAAAAGTTTTGTTTGTTTATATTGCCATCCTGAGATAATCGTCTCCATGCTCCAAATCCATTTTAAAGCCATTTCAAAGGCATTTCGCGCATACATAAAATGAACACATTTTTCTCCAAAACTATAACAGATGCAAGCTTGTCCTGTTTAGTGGAGATGATATTTAATAAAATAAGTAGAAATCCACTAAAAGTTTTGTTTGGTTATCTTGCAATCCCGAGATAATCGTCTCCATGCTCCAAATCCATTTTAAAGCCATTTTTAAGGCATTTCGCGCATACATGAAATTAACACATTTTTCTCCAAAACTATAACAGATGCAAGCTTGTCCTGTTTGGTGGAGATAATATTTAATAAAATAAGTAGAAATCTACTAAAAGTTTCGTTTGTTTATATTGCCATCCTGAGATAATCGTCTCCATGCTCCAAATCCATTTTAAAGCCATTTCAAAGGCATTTTGCGCATACATGAAATGAACACATTTTTCTCCAAAACTATAACACATGCAAGCTTGTCCTGTTTGGTGGAGATGATATTTAATAAAATAAGTAGAAATCCACTAAAAGTTTTGTTTGGTTATCTTGCAATCCCGAGATAATCGTCTCCATGCTCCAAATCCATTTTAAAGCCATTTTTAAGGCATTTCGCGCATACATGAAATGAACACATTTTTCTCCAAAACTATAACAGATGCAAGCTTGTCCTGTTTGGTGGAGATGATATTTAATAAAATAAGTAGAAATCCACTAAAAGTTTTGTTTGGTTATCTTGCAATCCCGAGATAATCGTCTCCATGCTCCAAATCCATTTTAAAGCCATTTTTAAGGCATTTCGCGCATACATGAAATGAACACATTTTTCTCCAAAACTATAACAGATGCAAGCTTGTCCTGTTTGGTGGAGATGATATTTAATAAAATAAGTAGAAATCTACTAAAAGTTTCGTTTGTTTATATTGCCATCCTGAGATAATCGTCTCCATGCTCCAAATCCATTTTAAAGCCATTTCAAAGGCATTTCGCGCATACATAAAATGAACACATTTTTCTCCAAAACTATAACAGATGCAAGCTTGTCCTGTTTAGTGGAGATGATATTTAATAAAATAAGTAGAAATCCACTAAAAGTTTTGTTTGGTTATCTTGCAATCCCGAGATAATCGTCTCCATGCTCCAAATCCATTTTAAAGCCATTTTTAAGGCATTTCGCGCATACATGAAATGAACACATTTTTCTCCAAAACTATAACAGATGCAAGCTTGTCCTGTTTGGTGGAGATAATATTTAATAAAATAAGTAGAAATCTACTAAAAGTTTCGTTTGTTTATATTGCCATCCTGAGATAATCGTCTCCATGCTCCAAATCCATTTTAAAGCCATTTCAAAGGCATTTTGCGCAATCATGAAATGAACACATTTTTCTCCAAAACTATAACACATGCAAGCTTGTCCTGTTTGGTGGAGATGATATTTAATAAAATAAGTAGAAATCCACTAAAAGTTTTGTTTGGTTATCTTGCAATCCCGAGATAATCGTCTCCATGCTCCAAATCCATTTTAAAGCCATTTTTAAGGCATTTCGCGCATACATGAAATGAACACATTTTTCTCCAAAACTATAACAGATGCAAGCTTGTCCTGTTTGGTGGAGATGATATTTAATAAAATAAGTAGAAATCCACTAAAAGTTTTGTTTGGTTATCTTGCAATCCCGAGATAATCGTCTCCATGCTCCAAATCCATTTTAAAGCCATTTTTAAGGCATTTCGCGCATACATGAAATTAACACATTTTTCTCCAAAACTATAACAGATGCAAGCTTGTCCTGTTTGGTGGAGATGATATTTAATAAAATAAGTAGAAATCCACTAAAAGTTTTGTTTGGTTATATTGCAATCCCGAGATAATCGTCTCCATGCTCCAAATCCATTTTAAAGCCATTTTTAAGGCATTTCGCGCATACATGAAATGAACACATTTTTCTCCAAAACTATAACAGATGCAAGCTTGTCCTGTTTGGTGGAGATGATATTTAATAAAATAAGTAGAAATCCACTAAAAGTTTTGTTTGGTTATCTTGCAATCCCGAGATAATCGTCTCCATGCTCCAAATCCATTTTAAAGCCATTTTTAAGGCATTTCGCGCATACATGAAATGAACACATTTTTCTCCAAAACTATAACAGATGCAAGCTTGTCCTGTTTGGTGGAGATGATATTTAATAAAATAAGTAGAAATCTACTAAAAGTTTCGTTTGTTTATATTGCCATCCTGAGATAATCGTCTCCATGCTCCAAATCCATTTTAAAGCCATTTCAAAGGCATTTTGCGCATACATGAAATGAACACATTTTTCTCCAAAACTATAACACATGCAAGCTTGCCCTGTTTGGTGGAGATGATATTTAATAAAATAAGTAGAAATCCACTAAAAGTTTTGTTTGGTTATATTGCAATCCCGAGATAATCGTCTCCATGCTCCAAATCCATTTTAAAGCCATTTTTAAGGCATTTCGCGCATACATGAAATGAACACATTTTTCTCCAAAACTATAACAGATGCAAGCTTGTCCTGTTTGGTGGAGATGATATTTAATAAAATAAGTAGAAATCCACTAAAAGTTTTGTTTGGTTATCTTGCAATCCCGAGATAATCGTCTCCATGCTCCAAATCCATTTTAAAGCCATTTTTAAGGCATTTCGCGCATACATGAAATGAACACATTTTTCTCCAAAACTATAACAGATGCAAGCTTGTCCTGTTTGGTGGAGATGATATTTAATAAAATAAGTAGAAATCTACTAAAAGTTTCGTTTGTTTATATTGCCATCCTGAGATAATCGTCTCCATGCTCCAAATCCATTTTAAAGCCATTTCAAAGGCATTTTGCGCATACATGAAATGAACACATTTTTCTCCAAAACTATAACACATGCAAGCTTGTCCTGTTTGGTGGAGATGATATTTAATAAAATAAGTAGAAATCCACTAAAAGTTTTGTTTGGTTATCTTGCAATCCCGAGATAATCGTCTCCATGCTCCAAATCCATTTTAAAGTCATTTTTAAGGCATTTCGCGCATACATGAAATGAACACATTTTTCTCCAAAACTATAACAGATGCAAGCTTGTCCTGTTTGGTGGAGATGATATTTAATAAAATAAGTAGAAATCCACTAAAAGTTTTGTTTGGTTATCTTGCAATCCCGAGATAATCGTCTCCATGCTCCAAATCCATTTTAAAGCCATTTCAAAGGCATTTTGCGCATACATGAAATGAACACATTTTTCTCCAAAACTATAACACATGCAAGCTTGTCCTGTTTGGTGGAGATGATATTTAATAAAATAAGTAGAAATCCACTAAAAGTTTTGTTTGGTTATCTTGCAATCCCGAGATAATCGTCTCCATGCTCCAAATCCATTTTAAAGCCATTTTTAAGGCATTTCGCGCATACATGAAATGAACACATTTTTCTCCAAAACTATAACAGATGCAAGCTTGTCCTGTTTGGTGGAGATGATATTTAATAAAATAAGTAGAAATCCACTAAAAGTTTTGTTTGGTTATCTTGCAATCCCGAGATAATCGTCTCCATGCTCCAAATCCATTTTAAAGCCATTTTTAAGGCATTTCGCGCATACATGAAATGAACACATTTTTCTCCAAAACTATAACAGATGCAAGCTTGTCCTGTTTGGTGGAGATGATATTTAATAAAATAAGTAGAAATCCACTAAAAGTTTTGTTTGGTTATCTTGCAATCCCGAGATAATCGTCTCCATGCTCCAAATCCATTTGAAAGCCATTTTTAAGGCATTTCGCGCATACATGAAATGAACACATTTTTCTCCAAAACTATAACAGATGCAAGCTTGTCCTGTTTGGTGGAGATGATATTTAATAAAATAAGTAGAAATCCACTAAAAGTTTTGTTTGGTTATATTGCAATCCCGAGATAATCGTCTCCATGCTCCAAATCCATTTTAAAGCCATTTTTAAGGCATTTCGCGCATACATGAAATGAACACATTTTTCTCCAAAACTATAACAGATGCAAGCTTGTCCTGTTTGGTGGAGATGATATTTAATAAAATAAGTAGAAATCCACTAAAAGTTTTGTTTGGTTATCTTGCAATCCCGAGATAATCGTCTCCATGCTCCAAATCCATTTTAAAGCCATTTTTAAGGCATTTCGCGCATACATGAAATGAACACATTTTTCTCCAAAACTATAACAGATGCAAGCTTGTCCTGTTTGGTGGAGATGATATTTAATAAAATAAGTAGAAATCCACTAAAAGTTTTGTTTGGTTATCTTGCAATCCCGAGATAATCGTCTCCATGCTCCAAATCCATTTTAAAGCCATTTTTAAGGCATTTCGCGCATACATGAAATGAACACATTTTTCTCCAAAACTATAACAGATGCAAGCTTGTCCTGTTTGGTGGAGATGATATTTAATAAAATAAGTAGAAATCCACTAAAAGTTTTGTTTGGTTATCTTGCAATCCCGAGATAATCGTCTCCATGCTCCAAATCCATTTTAAAGCCATTTTTAAGGCATTTCGCGCATACATGAAATGAACACATTTTTCTCCAAAACTATAACAGATGCAAGCTTGTCCTGTTTGGTGGAGATGATATTTAATAAAATAAGTAGAAATCCACTAAAAGTTTTGTTTGGTTATCTTGCAATCCCGAGATAATCGTCTCCATGCTCCAAATCCATTTTAAAGCCATTTTTAAGGCATTTCGCGCATACATGAAATGAACACATTTTTCTCCAAAACTATAACAGATGCAAGCTTGTCCTGTTTGGTGGAGATAATATTTAATAAAATAAGTAGAAATCTACTAAAAGTTTCGTTTGTTTATATTGCCATCCTGAGATAATCGTCTCCATGCTCCAAATCCATTTTAAAGCCATTTCAAAGGCATTTTGCGCATACATGAAATGAACACATTTTTCTCCAAAACTATAACACATGCAAGCTTGTCCTGTTTGGTGGAGATGATATTTAATAAAATAAGTAGAAATCCACTAAAAGTTTTGTTTGGTTATCTTGCAATCCCGAGATAATCGTCTCCATGCTCCAAATCCATTTTAAAGCCATTTTTAAGGCATTTCGCGCATACATGAAATGAACACATTTTTCTCCAAAACTATAACAGATCCAAGCTTGTCCTGTTTGGTGGAGATGATATTTAATAAAATAAGTAGAAATCCACTAAAAGTTTTGTTTGGTTATCTTGCAATCCCGAGATAATCGTCTCCATGCTCCAAATCCATTTTAAAGCCATTTTTAAGGCATTTCGCGCATACATGAAATGAACACATTTTTCTCCAAAACTATAACAGATGCAAGCTTGTCCTGTTTGGTGGAGATGATATTTAATAAAATAAGTAGAAATCCACTAAAAGTTTTGTTTGGTTATCTTGCAATCCCGAGATAATCGTCTCCATGCTCCAAATCCATTTTAAAGCCATTTTTAAGGCATTTCGCGCATACATGAAATGAACACATTTTTCTCCAAAACTATAACAGATGCAAGCTTGTCCTGTTTGGTGGAGATGATATTTAATAAAATAAGTAGAAATCCACTAAAAGTTTTTTTTGGTTATCTTGCAATCCCGAGATAATCGTCTCCATGCTCCAAATCCATTTTAAAGCCATTTCAAAGGCATTTTGCGCAAACATGAAATGAACACATTTTTCTCCAAAACTATAACACATGCAAGCTTGTCCTGTTTGGTGGAGATGATATTTAATAAAATAAGTAGAAATCCACTAAAAGTTTTGTTTGGTTATCTTGCAATCCCGAGATAATCGTCTCCATGCTCCAAATCCATTTTAAAGCCATTTTTAAGGCATTTCGCGCATACATGAAATGAACACATTTTTCTCCAAAACTATAACAGATGCAAGCTTGTCCTGTTTGGTGGAGATGATATTTAATAAAATAAGTAGAAATCCACTAAAAGTTTTGTTTGGTTATCTTGCAATCCCGAGATAATCGTCTCCATGCTCCAAATCCATTTTAAAGCCATTTTTAAGGCATTTCGCGCATACATGAAATGAACACATTTTTCTCCAAAACTATAACAGATGCAAGCTTGTCCTGTTTGGTGGAGATGATATTTAATAAAATAAGTAGAAATCCACTAAAAGTTTTGTTTGGTTATCTTGCAATCCCGAGATAATCGTCTCCATGCTCCAAATCCATTTTAAAGCCATTTTTAAGGCATTTCGCGCATACATGAAATGAACACATTTTTCTCCAAAACTATAACAGATGCAAGCTTGTCCTGTTTGGTGGAGATAATATTTAATAAAATAAGTAGAAATCTACTAAAAGTTTCGTTTGTTTATATTGCCATCCTGAGATAATCGTCTCCATGCTCCAAATCCATTTTAAAGCCATTTCAAAGGCATTTTGCGCATACATGAAATGAACACATTTTTCTCCAAAACTATAACACATGCAAGCTTGTCCTGTTTGGTGGAGATGATATTTAATAAAATAAGTAGAAATCCACTAAAAGTTTTGTTTGGTTATCTTGCAATCCCGAGATAATCGTCTCCATGCTCCAAATCCATTTTAAAGCCATTTTTAAGGCATTTCGCGCATACATGAAATGAACACATTTTTCTCCAAAACTATAACAGATGCAAGCTTGTCCTGTTTGGTGGAGATGATATTTAATAAAATAAGTAGAAATCCACTAAAAGTTTTGTTTGGTTATCTTGCAATCCCGAGATAATCGTCTCCATGCTCCAAATCCATTTTAAAGCCATTTTTAAGGCATTTCGCGCATACATGAAATGAACACATTTTTCTCCAAAACTATAACAGATGCAAGCTTGTCCTGTTTGGTGGAGATGATATTTAATAAAATAAGTAGAAATCCACTAAAAGTTTTGTTTGGTTATCTTGCAATCCCGAGATAATCGTCTCCATGCTCCAAATCCATTTTAAAGCCATTTTTAAGGCATTTCGCGCATACATGAAATGAACACATTTTTCTCCAAAACTATAACAGATGCAAGCTTGTCCTGTTTGGTGGAGATGATATTTATTAAAATAAGTAGAAATCCACTAAAAGTTTTGTTTGGTTATCTTGCAATCCCGAGATAATCGTCTCCATGCTCCAAATCCATTTTAAAGCCATTTTTTAAGGCATTTCGCGCATACATGAAATGAACACATTTTTCTCCAAAACTATAACAGATGCAAGCTTGTCCTGTTTGGTGGAGATAATATTTAATAAAATAAGTAGAAATCTACTAAAAGTTTCGTTTGTTTATATTGCCATCCTGAGATAATCGTCTCCATGCTCCAAATCCATTTTAAAGCCATTTCAAAGGCATTTTGCGCATACATGAAATGAACACATTTTTCTCCAAAACTATAACACATGCAAGCTTGTCCTGTTTGGTGGAGATGATATTTAATAAAATAAGTAGAAATCCACTAAAAGTTTTGTTTGGTTATCTTGCAATCCCGAGATAATCGTCTCCATGCTCCAAATCCATTTTAAAGCCATTTTTAAGGCATTTCGCGCATACATGAAATGAACACCTTTTTTCTCCAAAACTATAACAGATGCAAGCTTGTCCTGTTTGGTGGAGATGATATTTAATAAAATAAGTAGAAATCCACTAAAAGTTTTGTTTGGTTATCTTGCAATCCCGAGATAATCGTCTCCATGCTCCAAATCCATTTTAAAGCCATTTTTAAGGCATTTCGCGCATACATGAAATGAACACATTTTTCTCCAAAACTATAACAGATGCAAGCTTGTCCTGTTTGGTGGAGATGATATTTAATAAAATAAGTAGAAATCCACTAAAAGTTTTGTTTGGTTATCTTGCAATCCCGAGATAATCGTCTCCATGCTCCAAATCCATTTTAAAGCCATTTTTAAGGCATTTCGCGCATACATGAAATGAACACATTTTTCTCCAAAACTATAACAGATGCAAGCTTGTCCTGTTTGGTGGAGATGATATTTAATAAAATAAGTAGAAATCCACTAAAAGTTTTTTTTGGTTATCTTGCAATCCCGAGATAATCGTCTCCATGCTCCAAATCCATTTTAAAGCCATTTCAAAGGCATTTTGCGCATACATGAAATGAACACATTTTTCTCCAAAACTATAACACATGCAAGCTTGTCCTGTTTGGTGGAGATGATATTTAATAAAATAAGTAGAAATCCACTAAAAGTTTTGTTTGGTTATCTTGCAATCCCGAGATAATCGTCTCCATGCTCCAAATCCATTTTAAAGCCATTTTTAAGGCATTTCGCGCATACATGAAATGAACACCTTTTTTCTCCAAAACTATAACAGATGCAAGCTTGTCCTGTTTGGTGGAGATGATATTTAATAAAATAAGTAGAAATCCACTAAAAGTTTTGTTTGGTTATCTTGCAATCCCGAGATAATCGTCTCCATGCTCCAAATCCATTTTAAAGCCATTTTTAAGGCATTTCGCGCATACATGAAATGAACACATTTTTCTCCAAAACTATAACAGATGCAAGCTTGTCCTGTTTGGTGGAGATGATATTTAATAAAATAAGTAGAAATCCACTAAAAGTTTTGTTTGGTTATCTTGCAATCCCGAGATAATCGTCTCCATGCTCCAAATCCATTTTAAAGCCATTTTTAAGGCATTTCGCGCATACATGAAATGAACACATTTTTCTCCAAAACTATAACAGATGCAAGCTTGTCCTGTTTGGTGGAGATGATATTTAATAAAATAAGTAGAAATCCACTAAAAGTTTTGTTTGGTTATCTTGCAATCCCGAGATAATCGTCTCCATGCTCCAAATCCATTTTAAAGCCATTTTTAAGGCATTTCGCGCATACATGAAATGAACACATTTTTCTCCAAAACTATAACAGATGCAAGCTTGTCCTGTTTGGTGGAGATGATATTTAATAAAATAAGTAGAAATCCACTAAAAGTTTTGTTTGGTTATCTTGCAATCCCGAGATAATCGTCTCCATGCTCCAAATCCATTTTAAAGCCATTTTTAAGGCATTTCGCGCATACATGAAATGAACACATTTTTCTCCAAAACTATAACAGATGCAAGCTTGTCCTGTTTGGTGGAGATGATATTTAATAAAATAAGTAGAAATCCACTAAAAGTTTTGTTTGGTTATATTGCAATCCCGAGATAATCGTCTCCATGCTCCAAATCCATTTTAAAGCCATTTTTAAGGCATTTCGCGCATACATGAAATGAACACATTTTTCTCCAAAACTATAACAGATGCAAGCTTGTCCTGTTTGGTGGAGATGATATTTAATAAAATAAGTAGAAATCCACTAAAAGTTTTGTTTGGTTATCTTGCAATCCCGAGATAATCGTCTCCATGCTCCAAATCCATTTTAAAGCCATTTTTAAGGCATTTCGCGCATACATGAAATGAACACATTTTTCTCCAAAACTATAACAGATGCAAGCTTGTCCTGTTTGGTGGAGATGATATTTAATAAAATAAGTAGAAATCCACTAAAAGTTTTGTTTGGTTATCTTGCAATCCCGAGATAATCGTCTCCATGCTCCAAATCCATTTTAAAGCCATTTTTAAGGCATTTCGCGCATACATGAAATGAACACATTTTTCTCCAAAACTATAACAGATACAAGCTTGTCCTGTTTGGTGGAGATGATATTTAATAAAATAAGTAGAAATCCACTAAAAGTTTTGTTTGGTTATCTTGCAATCCCGAGATAATCGTCTCCATGCTCCAAATCCATTTTAAAGCCATTTTTAAGGCATTTCGCGCATACATGAAATGAACACATTTTTCTCCAAAACTATAACAGATGCAAGCTTGTCCTGTTTGGTGGAGATAATATTTAATAAAATAAGTAGAAATCTACTAAAAGTTTCGTTTGTTTATATTGCCATCCTGAGATAATCGTCTCCATGCTCCAAATCCATTTTAAAGCCATTTCAAAGGCATTTTGCGCATACATGAAATGAACACATTTTTCTCCAAAACTATAACACATGCAAGCTTGTCCTGTTTGGTGGAGATGATATTTAATAAAATAAGTAGAAATCCACTAAAAGTTTTGTTTGGTTATCTTGCAATCCCGAGATAATCGTCTCCATGCTCCAAATCCATTTTAAAGCCATTTTTAAGGCATTTCGCGCATACATGAAATGAACACATTTTTCTCCAAAACTATAACAGATCCAAGCTTGTCCTGTTTGGTGGAGATGATATTTAATAAAATAAGTAGAAATCCACTAAAAGTTTTGTTTGGTTATCTTGCAATCCCGAGATAATCGTCTCCATGCTCCAAATCCATTTTAAAGCCATTTTTAAGGCATTTCGCGCATACATGAAATGAACACATTTTTCTCCAAAACTATAACAGATGCAAGCTTGTCCTGTTTGGTGGAGATGATATTTAATAAAATAAGTAGAAATCCACTAAAAGTTTTGTTTGGTTATCTTGCAATCCCGAGATAATCGTCTCCATGCTCCAAATCCATTTTAAAGCCATTTTTAAGGCATTTCGCGCATACATGAAATGAACACATTTTTCTCCAAAACTATAACAGATGCAAGCTTGTCCTGTTTGGTGGAGATGATATTTAATAAAATAAGTAGAAATCCACTAAAAGTTTTTTTGGTTATCTTGCAATCCCGAGATAATCGTCTCCATGCTCCAAATCCATTTTAAAGCCATTTCAAAGGCATTTTGCGCAAACATGAAATGAACACATTTTTCTCCAAAACTATAACACATGCAAGCTTGTCCTGTTTGGTGGAGATGATATTTAATAAAATAAGTAGAAATCCACTAAAAGTTTTGTTTGGTTATCTTGCAATCCCGAGATAATCGTCTCCATGCTCCAAATCCATTTTAAAGCCATTTTTAAGGCATTTCGCGCATACATGAAATGAACACATTTTTCTCCAAAACTATAACAGATGCAAGCTTGTCCTGTTTGGTGGAGATGATATTTAATAAAATAAGTAGAAATCCACTAAAAGTTTTGTTTGGTTATCTTGCAATCCCGAGATAATCGTCTCCATGCTCCAAATCCATTTTAAAGCCATTTTTAAGGCATTTCGCGCATACATGAAATGAACACATTTTTCTCCAAAACTATAACAGATGCAAGCTTGTCCTGTTTGGTGGAGATGATATTTAATAAAATAAGTAGAAATCCACTAAAAGTTTTGTTTGGTTATCTTGCAATCCCGAGATAATCGTCTCCATGCTCCAAATCCATTTTAAAGCCATTTTTAAGGCATTTCGCGCATACATGAAATGAACACATTTTTCTCCAAAACTATAACAGATGCAAGCTTGTCCTGTTTGGTGGAGATAATATTTAATAAAATAAGTAGAAATCTACTAAAAGTTTCGTTTGTTTATATTGCCATCCTGAGATAATCGTCTCCATGCTCCAAATCCATTTTAAAGCCATTTCAAAGGCATTTTGCGCATACATGAAATGAACACATTTTTCTCCAAAACTATAACACATGCAAGCTTGTCCTGTTTGGTGGAGATGATATTTAATAAAATAAGTAGAAATCCACTAAAAGTTTTGTTTGGTTATCTTGCAATCCCGAGATAATCGTCTCCATGCTCCAAATCCATTTTAAAGCCATTTTTAAGGCATTTCGCGCATACATGAAATGAACACATTTTTCTCCAAAACTATAACAGATGCAAGCTTGTCCTGTTTGGTGGAGATGATATTTAATAAAATAAGTAGAAATCCACTAAAAGTTTTGTTTGGTTATCTTGCAATCCCGAGATAATCGTCTCCATGCTCCAAATCCATTTTAAAGCCATTTTTAAGGCATTTCGCGCATACATGAAATGAACACATTTTTCTCCAAAACTATAACAGATGCAAGCTTGTCCTGTTTGGTGGAGATGATATTTAATAAAATAAGTAGAAATCCACTAAAAGTTTTGTTTGGTTATCTTGCAATCCCGAGATAATCGTCTCCATGCTCCAAATCCATTTTAAAGCCATTTTTAAGGCATTTCGCGCATACATGAAATGAACACATTTTTCTCCAAAACTATAACAGATGCAAGCTTGTCCTGTTTGGTGGAGATGATATTTATTAAAATAAGTAGAAATCCACTAAAAGTTTTGTTTGGTTATCTTGCAATCCCGAGATAATCGTCTCCATGCTCCAAATCCATTTTAAAGCCATTTTTTAAGGCATTTCGCGCATACATGAAATGAACACATTTTTCTCCAAAACTATAACAGATGCAAGCTTGTCCTGTTTGGTGGAGATAATATTTAATAAAATAAGTAGAAATCTACTAAAAGTTTCGTTTGTTTATATTGCCATCCTGAGATAATCGTCTCCATGCTCCAAATCCATTTTAAAGCCATTTCAAAGGCATTTTGCGCATACATGAAATGAACACATTTTTCTCCAAAACTATAACACATGCAAGCTTGTCCTGTTTGGTGGAGATGATATTTAATAAAATAAGTAGAAATCCACTAAAAGTTTTGTTTGGTTATCTTGCAATCCCGAGATAATCGTCTCCATGCTCCAAATCCATTTTAAAGCCATTTTTAAGGCATTTCGCGCATACATGAAATGAACACCTTTTTTCTCCAAAACTATAACAGATGCAAGCTTGTCCTGTTTGGTGGAGATGATATTTAATAAAATAAGTAGAAATCCACTAAAAGTTTTGTTTGGTTATCTTGCAATCCCGAGATAATCGTCTCCATGCTCCAAATCCATTTTAAAGCCATTTTTAAGGCATTTCGCGCATACATGAAATGAACACATTTTTCTCCAAAACTATAACAGATGCAAGCTTGTCCTGTTTGGTGGAGATGATATTTAATAAAATAAGTAGAAATCCACTAAAAGTTTTGTTTGGTTATCTTGCAATCCCGAGATAATCGTCTCCATGCTCCAAATCCATTTTAAAGCCATTTTTAAGGCATTTCGCGCATACATGAAATGAACACATTTTTCTCCAAAACTATAACAGATGCAAGCTTGTCCTGTTTGGTGGAGATGATATTTAATAAAATAAGTAGAAATCCACTAAAAGTTTTTTTTGGTTATCTTGCAATCCCGAGATAATCGTCTCCATGCTCCAAATCCATTTTAAAGCCATTTCAAAGGCATTTTGCGCATACATGAAATGAACACATTTTTCTCCAAAACTATAACACATGCAAGCTTGTCCTGTTTGGTGGAGATGATATTTAATAAAATAAGTAGAAATCCACTAAAAGTTTTGTTTGGTTATCTTGCAATCCCGAGATAATCGTCTCCATGCTCCAAATCCATTTTAAAGCCATTTTTAAGGCATTTCGCGCATACATGAAATGAACACCTTTTTTCTCCAAAACTATAACAGATGCAAGCTTGTCCTGTTTGGTGGAGATGATATTTAATAAAATAAGTAGAAATCCACTAAAAGTTTTGTTTGGTTATCTTGCAATCCCGAGATAATCGTCTCCATGCTCCAAATCCATTTTAAAGCCATTTTTAAGGCATTTCGCGCATACATGAAATGAACACATTTTTCTCCAAAACTATAACAGATGCAAGCTTGTCCTGTTTGGTGGAGATGATATTTAATAAAATAAGTAGAAATCCACTAAAAGTTTTGTTTGGTTATCTTGCAATCCCGAGATAATCGTCTCCATGCTCCAAATCCATTTTAAAGCCATTTTTAAGGCATTTCGCGCATACATGAAATGAACACATTTTTCTCCAAAACTATAACAGATGCAAGCTTGTCCTGTTTGGTGGAGATGATATTTAATAAAATAAGTAGAAATCCACTAAAAGTTTTGTTTGGTTATCTTGCAATCCCGAGATAATCGTCTCCATGCTCCAAATCCATTTTAAAGCCATTTTTAAGGCATTTCGCGCATACATGAAATGAACACATTTTTCTCCAAAACTATAACAGATGCAAGCTTGTCCTGTTTGGTGGAGATGATATTTAATAAAATAAGTAGAAATCCACTAAAAGTTTTGTTTGGTTATCTTGCAATCCCGAGATAATCGTCTCCATGCTCCAAATCCATTTTAAAGCCATTTTTAAGGCATTTCGCGCATACATGAAATGAACACATTTTTCTCCAAAACTATAACAGATGCAAGCTTGTCCTGTTTGGTGGAGATGATATTTAATAAAATAAGTAGAAATCCACTAAAAGTTTTGTTTGGTTATATTGCAATCCCGAGATAATCGTCTCCATGCTCCAA
>NW_027443411.1:0-46774 GCF_048569485.1 Anomaloglossus baeobatrachus | reverse complement strand
ACCCCGAGTATCAGTGTCATTATCCTGTATCCCCAGTGTCATTATCCTGTACTCCAGTGTCAGTGTCATTATCCTGTACCCCCAGTGTCAGTGTCATTATCCTGTACCCCCAGTGTCAGTGTCATTATCCTGTACCCCCAGTGTCAGTGTCATTATCCTGTACCCCCAGTATCAGTGTCATTATCCTGTATCCCCAGTGTCATTATCCTGTATTCCAGTGTCAGTGTCATTATCCTGTACCCCCAGTGTCAGTGTCATTATCCTGTACCCCCAGTGTCAGTGTCATTATCCTGTACCCCCAGTGTCAGTGTCATTATCCTGTACCCCCAGTGTCAGTGTCATTATCTTGTACCCCCAGTGTCGGTGTCATTATCCTGTACCCCCAGTGTCAGTGTCATTATCCTGTACCTCCAGTGTCAGTGTCATTATCCTGTAACCCCAGTGTCAGTGTCATTATCCTGTAACCCCAGTGTCAGTGACATTGCCCTATACCCCAGTGTCATTATCCTGTACCCCCAGTGTCAATGTCATTATCCTGTACCCCCAGTGCCCCAGTGTTAGTGTCATTATCTTAGGCTATATGTAATTACTCTTCAGGGGGCCTCTATATGTGATGATAGTACAAGAGGAGCTTCAGTATAAATACTATATATGTAAAAAAAAAGCCTGATCTGTCTATAGAGCAGTGTTGTCAGAATACACAGGACTAGTGAAGGGTTTATCCAACATGTAACACTAGTTTAGAAACTATAGTGAAGACAAATATTCACCAGAGTCTCCAAATGGTAAAGTGTATTTGGTGGTAATGCTTCACACCTCCACACACTGACTCTTAGGGGCACTTTGCACACTGCGACATTGCAGGTGCGATGTCGGTGGGGTCAAATTGAAAGTGACGCACATCCGGCATCGCATGCGACATCGCAGTTTGTAAAGCCTTGATGATACGATTAACGAGCGCAAAAGCGTCGTAATCGTATCATCGGTGCAGCGTCGGCGTAATTCATAATTACGCTGACGCGACGGTCCGATGTTGTTCCTCGCTCCTGCGGCAGCACACATCGCTGTGTGTGAAGCCGCAGGAGCGAGGAACATCTCCTACCAGCGTCACTGCGGCTTCCGTAGGATATGCGGAAGGAAGAAGGTGGGCAGGATGTTTACATCCTGCTCATCTCCGCCCCTCCGCTCCGATTGGCCGCCTGCCGTGTGACGTCGCAGTGACGCCGCACGACCCGCCCCCTTAACAAGGAGGCGGGTCGCCGGCCACAGGGACGTCGCACGGCAGGTGAGTGTGTGTGTGAAGCTGGCGTAGCGATAATTTTCGCTACGCCAGCTATCACCACATATCGCTGCTGCGACGGGGGCGGGGACTATCGCACTCGGCATCGCAGCATCGGCCTGCGATGTCGCAGTGTGCAAAGTGCCCCTTAGGGTATATGCCCACGATCAGGACTCACTGTGTTCTGCATGGAGCGGGTCCGGACCTGCGGGGCTGCGAGTGTTCTCCGCAGGAGACCGCAGCTGCTCATACCCACAATCAGGCTTCAGTGCGCTGCGGTCTTTCACTTGTGTTCTCCATACGGAGGAGCATATGATCACGCAGCAAACAATTGACATGCTGTGGTCTAGAAAGAAGATCCGCAGGTCAGTGTTTGCTGCGGAAACAAGAATCACATTGGGCACGGGATTTCTAGAAATCCCTCCACTGTGCTTGTACTTACAACGCAGCGTTTTGGATGCAGCTGAACCATGCTACAGCCAACATGCTGCAAACACTGATCGTGGACGGCTGGGCACGCACCCTTACAGGGGATTTCCCAGATGAGGGCAGAGGGGGATTAATGTTAGTAAACGTTTCCATATGAAGATGCTGGATAACGTTCTGCTTCTCTTTGATTATTGTTTGGCTGTTGTACTCGGTGGTTTTCCTAGGACAAGGAATGTCCGTGTGTAAGAAAACCTGCGACTGACTGTAAATAATAGATTCCATTATTAACTACAATAAATAAGAGGCTACAGGAAATCCTGTGATATCTGCAGGCACAGGACAGGGCTCTTCTGCGCACTGTAGGATTTGCTAAAAGTCGCACGTTATACTGAGAGAAGCCGAAAATGATCAAGTAATAAAAACGTTTACAGTAGCTATAGTGCGGGCCCCTAGAGGCAATTTCCCTGGTAGGCCCCTCACACCCCAGTCCGACCCTGGCTCCATATATATGTGAGGTCCTGTATGTGCAGGTGTGATTAGTACAGTGCATATAACAGTATATATCTGTGTAAATAAAACATAGCACATACAGTGTACAGATTAGTCTATTACATACTGATAGGTAGATTATAATGAGGGCAAGTGAGATTATGTGCCGCCCTCACACCAGCAGCCGAGCTGATCGGATCCGGATCTGCAGTGTGGCTCGAGGGGTCTCCGGACCCGGGGGGTCTCGCGGACACTTCGAATGAAAAGGGGACGTTTATATACGAGGATTTTGTGACGCCACCTATGGTGTGTGGTGAAATGTAGCACCACCGCTGCTGCTGGGGAGCACCCAGGGGTGATGGGCTTGCAGCTGGATGTTAACCCCTCCGTGGGTAGGGATTGCTGCCCCAGTTCTCAGTGTCTCTGTGTTGAGGATGGTGACTGCAGGTGCCGGCGCGCCCGGACACACCGGGGGATGTCAATGTACTCACAAATAACTTCACACAAGTCCAATCGGTAAACCAATGTGTTGGTGACCGGCCGCCGCGGCCAGGTTTACTCTGGTCCCACACCCGGGCTGGTGGTCTGTGTCACTTTTCCTCTGCACTGTGTTTTGTAGTGTGTGGACTTCCCGGTATGGAACACGGGAGTCCGCTCCCGGTACTTTTGGTTGGGAACCGTGCCCGCTGACGCTGACCCTTGGGATCTACGGGCCCTGGCGGATGCCCTTACCCCCTCGGTGGGTGGTTGTCTGCTTTTGGGACTTTGGTTGGGACAGGACCTATAATCCTGCCCTCAATTGGTTAATTAGCTAGGCCTTTAGTTCCGGTCCTGGCTTCAGGGTCCAAGTACCCCCTCTCTGCACAGTTTCCGGTTCAGATCTCCGGTACTCGGTACCGGCGGGCTCCAACCCTGTCCTCCTCGGATCTCCCGCAGCCGTCTTCCCAACTTCTGTCAGATATGGACAACCGTCTGCCACCTAGCCAATACGCCGGGGCTCCGTCCCGACGCCTCTCTGCTGCTACTTCCACGTGACAGACTGTCACTGTCACAGGCTTCACTCCTCTCCTCCTTCAACTTCCACTCAACTCCACTTCAACTCAGACTTGAACTGACTACTTTTCCCGCCCCAGGTTCTCTAGACCCCTAGGTGGGCGTGCTCCATCCGCCTGCTCCCGCCCATTGGTGTGCCTGTCCTACCCTGAGGGGGGTGACTATGATTTGGTTGGCTTTGGTGTAACCCTTTTTGGGAAGGTGTTATGCGGGGGGCCTACCCCGTGTGCGACACCTGGCGGGGCCAGGGCGTCACAATTACCCTCACTATAATGTTTGCACCATTAACAGCTGTGCACATGTCGGAACTGGGAGCTTTCCTGGCGCTCCATTGCTGGCAATACAGAATGGCAGCTCAGCTCCAGCTGAGGTCCCGTGGCCTGTTCTGTGGCATCATCAGTTGGTACCAGCATGTGTGAAGAAGTGGAGTCTTGTGGACCAAAGCAGAGTGCCAAAGGAACGAAAGTGAGGTCTGTGTGTGTTTTTTTTCTTAATATGTTTATGGAATCCATGCTTTTATATAGTGTGTAATGGCAGGGCCAATCCTGTACATAGGGGGCTATGTGAGGATTATACTGTATATAGGGGGCTATGCAGGGGCTCATACTGTATTTAAGGGGCTGTCCGGGGACTCATATCGTATAGAGGGCTCATACTGTATATAGAAAGCTATGGGGGATTATGCTGTATGTAGGGGGTTGTGTGTGAGCTCATACTGTATATAGGAGACTATGTGGGGGATCATACTGTATATAGGTGGCTGACTGGGGGCTCATACTGTATATACTGGGCTATATGGGGGCTCATCCTGTGTATAGAGAGAAATGTGTGGGCACCTCTTGTATATAGGGAGCTATGTTCAGTCTCCTCCTGTATATAGGGAGCTATGTGAGGGCTTATCCTGTATATAGAGAGCTGTGTGAGGGCTCATCCAGTATATAGCGAGCTATGTGATGGCTCATCCCGCATCTTGGAAGCTATGTGCATGCTCATCCTGTATATAGGGCTATCTAAGGGCTCATACTGTATAAAGGTAGCCATGTGAAGGTTCATCCTGAATATAGAGAGATATATGAGGTTTCATCCTGTATATAGAGAGCTGTGTGAGGGTTTTTCCTGTATATAGTGGCAATGTGAGGGTTTACACTGTATATAGGGGACTGTGGGGGTTCATTTTTGATATAGACAGCTATGTGAGGGCTTATCCTGTATATAGAGAACTATGTGAGGGCTCATCCTTTATATAGAGAGCTATGTAGGGGACCATCCTGTGTATTGGGAGCTATGTGAGGGCTCATACTGTATATAGAGAGGTATGTGAGGTTCATATTCTATATAGAGAACTATGTGAAAGCTCATCCTTTATATAGAAAGCTATGTGAGGGTTCATACTGTATATAGGGGGTTATGTGAGGGCTTATACTATATATAGGGGGCTATGTGGTGGTTCATATTTGATATAGAGAGCTATGTGAGGGCTCATCCTTTATATAGAGAGCTAGGTGAGGGCTCATACTGCATATAGAGGGTCTAGGTGAGGGCTCCTACTGCATATAGAGGGCTATTTGAGGGCTTATCCTGTATATAGACCTATGTAGGGGACCCTCCTGTGTATTGGGAGCTATTAGAGGGCTCATACTGTATATAGAGAGCTATGTGGCGTTCATATTTTATATAGAGAACTATGTGAGGGCTCACCTTTATATAGAAAGCTGTGTGAGGGCTCATACTGTATATAGGGGGCTATATGAGGGCTTATCCTGTATATAGGGTGCTATCTGGGGTTCATATTTTATATGGAGAGCTATGTGAAGGCTCATCCTGTATATAGAGAGCTATGTTAGGGCTTATCCTGTATATAGAGAGCTATGTGAGGGCTCATACTTTATATAGGGGGCTATGTGGGGGTTCATATTTTATATAGAGAGCTACGTGAGGGCTCATCCTTTATATAGAGAGCTTTGTGAGGGCTAATACTGTATATTGAGAGCTATGTGGGTGCTCATCCTGTACGAGGGTCTGCTGATAAGTCTTTAGCTTTGTGATCTTTTTTTGTTTCTATGGTAACACATACTACATCACATGAAAGTCTTATGTGTCTAATATATGTTTTCAAAATTTCATGTTTAAATCTTATGGCAACGGTGTTCTACGCACGTGGAAAAACAAAATGGCGGAGTCTAATGCAATATTCACAGCAACTGAGAGCAGAGGAGTGATAAAATTCTTGTTTCTGCAAGGAAAGTCCACAAAGGATATTCATGGTGATATCTCGCAGACATTGGGGAATCAATACACTTCATATTCCACAGTTAAAACTGGCCACTTCAGCACCAGTGATGAGGAACGTCATGGACGACCGAGAGTGGTTCTTGTTCTGGAGATCGGCAATGCTGTGCACAACCTCATACTGAGAATCAACGAATTTCAGCTAAAGCAATAGCAGACATCATGGGGATTTCCCGTGAATGTGTTTGTGTCCTTATCCATGAACATTTGGATATTTTAGAGGAAGCTATCTGCAAAGTGGGACCCTAAACTTCCAGGTCCATTTGTCAATGTTTCCAGACTGATAAGAACTTCCTGGATCGACTGGTCACTATGGATGAGACCTGGATTTATTTGTATGACCCTGAAAACAAGGAACAATCAAAAGAGTGGAGGCACAGTGGTTCTCCTCGTCCAAAGAAGTTCTGGATGCAAAAATCAGCCACTAAGGTGATGGCGTCTGTATTCTGGGATAAGGAGGGTGTGCTGCAAGTGGACTACCTTCAAAAGGGTTCCACCATCAATGCAAGCTATTACATTGAACTTTTGGACCAACTAAAGGCAGCTCCGAAGGCCAAAAGGTGCGGCAAGCTGTCCAAAGGAATCTTGTTCCTGCAAGACAATGCCTCCACTCACACTGCACAAGTGACCACAACAAAACTGTCAGAACTGGGCTTCCAGCTGGTTGACCACCCACCTTATTCACCAGATCTAGCTCCCTCTGACTATCATCTGTTTGGAAACTTGAAGAAAGACCTCAAGGGTACCAAATTTCACACCATTTCGGATTCCATAGCTGCTACAGATGCCTGGTTTGAGGCACAACCGAAATCCTTCTTTTTGCTAGGCTTACAGAACTTGGAATACCAATGTAAGAAGTGTGTTGACATCAGTGGAGAGTATGTGGAATAAATGTAAAGTTTCATCATCCTATCTCGTTTCTTACTGGGTAAACTCAGACTTATCAGCAGCCCCTCGTATATTGAGAGCTACAGTGCCTTGCAAAAGTATTAGGCTCTGTTGAATTTTTCAACCTTTTCCCATATTTCAGGCTTCAAACATAAAGATAAAAATTTTAATGTTGTGGTGAAGAATAACTGAAATAACTGAAAAGTGGGGCGTGCAATATTATTCGTCCCCTTTAAGTTAATACTTTGTAGTGTCACCTTTTGCTGCGATTACAGCTGCAAGACGCTTGAGTTTGTCTCTATCAATTTTGCATATCAAGAGACTGAAATTCTTGCCCATTCTTCCTTTGCAAACAGCTCGAGCTGAGTGAGGTTGGATGGAGAGCGTTTGTGAACAGCAGTTTTCAGCTCTTTCCACAGATTCTTGATTGGATTCAGGTCTGGACTTTGAATTGGCCATTCTAATACCTGAATACATTTATTTGTGAACCATTCCATTGTAGATTTTGCTTTATGTTTGGGATCATTGTCTTGTTGGAAGACAAATCTCCATCCCAGTCTCAGGTCTTTTGCAAACTCCAAGAGGTTTTCTTCAAGAATGGTCCTGTATTTGGCTCCATCCATCTTCCCATCAATTTTAACCATCTTCCCTGTCCCTGCTGAAGAAAAGCAGGCCCAAACCATGATGCTGCCACCACCATGTTTGACAGTTTCTCATCAGATGTTGGTAACAACTTATCCAGTCCACATAGGAAAGAGAAATCAAACCGTAGCTGTCCATAAATTAAGTGATGTGTAATAATGAGAAATAACAGGAAAAATGTATTGAATGCATAAAGAAAGATGTGCAAAAAGCCATGGAAAGTCATGACACCAGCTGAAATCTTATCAGTAATTAGAAAGCAATCCTGCAACTTATTGAAAAATAGCAGCTGGTTCAACTGATGTCCTATAAAAAAGTGACTCATTACCAAGGTGCCATACAAGAAACGTTGCCTGATGGGTAAAATCAATGGGCTGTCTCACGACTTTTGCAGCTTTCTTGTGCAAAACATACTGATGGCATTGGATACAGAAGATTTCTAAACTACAAAAAATTCCAGTCAGCACTTTTGGGGCCATAATCTAGAATTGAAAAGAAGAACATTTCACCATAAACCGGCTACACCTAGGTGCTTGTCTCAAGATTTCAGACAGAGGAGTGAAAAAAATTATCAGAAGAGGTGACCAAGAGCAAAGGACTAACTGTGGAGAGCTAGAGAAAGACCTGGAATAAGCAGGTAGCATTAGGGTATGTGCGCACGCTGCATTCTGTAATTGTACAAACAAAATGCACCCTCTGGCAGTGTCAAAGGAGAAATTTAGGTGAAGATAGCTAATGGTATCTTCATTCAGAGTATCAGAGGCATGGATCGAATTAGCTATATACAGTCATATGAAAAAGTTTGGGCACCCCTAGTAATGTTAACCTTTTTTCTTTATAACAATTTGGGTTTCTGCAACACCTAGTTCAGTTTTATATATCTAATAAATGATGGACTCAGTAAGATTTCTGGATTGAAATGAGGTTTATTGTACTAACAGAAAATGTGCAATCTGCATTTAAACAAAATTTGACAGGTGCATAAGTATGGGCACCTCAACATAAAAGTGACATTAATATTTTGGAGATCTTCCTTTTGCAAAAATCACAGCCTCTAGTCGCTTCCTGTAGCTTTTTAATGAGTTCCTGGATGAAGATATTTTTGACCATTCCTGTTTACAAAACAATTCCAGTTCAGTTAAGTTTGATGGTCGCCAAGCATGGACAGCCCGCTTCAAATCAACCCACAGATGTTCAATGATTTTCAGGTCTGGGGACTGGGATGGCCATTCCAGAACATTGTAATTGTTCCTCTGCATGAATGCCTGAGTAGATTTGGATTGGTGTTTTGGATCATTGTCTTGCTGAAATATCCACCCCCTGCGTAACTGCAACGTCGTCACTATTCATCAAGAATCTGCTGATACTGAGTTGAATCCATGCGACCCTCAACTTTAACAAGATTCCCGGTGTTGGCATTTGCCACACAGCCCCAAAGCATGATGGTACCTCCACCAAATTTTACTGTGGGTAGCAAGTGCTTTTCTTGGAATGCCGTGTTTTTTTGCCTCCATTCATAACGCCTTTTTGTATGACCAAACAACTCAATCTTTGTTTCATCAGTCCACAGGACCTTCTTCCAAAATGTAACTGGCTTGTCCAAATGTGCTTTTGCATACCTCCGGCGACTCTGTTTGTGGCGTGCTTGCAGAAACGGCTTATTTCGCATCACTCTCCCATACACCTTCTCCTTGTGCAAAGTGTGCTGTATTGTTGACCAATGCACAGTGACACCATCTGCAGCAAGATGATGTTGCAGGTCTTTGGAGCTGGTCTGTGGATTGTCCTTGACTGTTCTCACCATTCTTCTTCTCTGCCTTTCTGATATTTTTCTTGGCCTGCCACTTCTGGGCTTAACAAGAACTGTACCTGTGTTCTTCCATTTCCTTACTATGTTCCTCACAGTGGAAACTGACAGTTTAAATCTCTGAGACAACTTTTTGTATCCTTCCCCTGAACAACTATGTTGAATAATCTTTGTTTTCAGATCATTTGAGAGTTGTTTTGAGGATCCCATGATGCCACTCTTCATAGGAGATTCAAATAGGAGACCAACTTGCAAGTGGCCACCTTAAATACCTTTTCTCATGATTGAATACACCTGCCTATGAAGTTCAAAGCTCAATGAAGTTACAAAACCAATTTAGTGCCTCAGTAAGCCAGTAAAAAGTAGTTAGGAGTGTTCAAATCAAGAAATTGATAAGGGTGCCGATACTTATGCACCTGTCAAATTTTGTTTGAATGCAGATTGCACATTTTCTGTTAGTACAATAAACCTCATTTCAATCCAGAAATATTACTGAGTCCATCATTTATTAGATATATGAAACTGAAATAGCTGTTGCAAAAACCCAAATTGTTATAAAGAAAAAAGGTTAACATTAATAGGGGTGCCCAAACTTTTTCATATGACTGTATCTGTGCAGATATTACTGAATCAGACAATGATCACACAAAACGTGTTCACCGTATGAGCCAATGTCATAGACTGGACTCGTTTATTGAAAAATACTCAATTATACAGAATGAGCAGGATGCTCAGTGCAGCTCCGGTGGATCGACCCTTCTGTAATGTGAGGCGTGAATCCATGTTGTCCTGCGATTGAGCTTCATCGAAATTTCTATGGTGGGGACAAGCTGGATCAACTCATCTAATCTTGACTCATGACTCTTTCTCGCTTGTCCCTTTAGGATTAATCAGTGTCCTGACTGAAAACCATATACTACAAACCCTGATTTAGGATCTGGAATTAGAAAATACACTTGTTTATTTCACTATTTAGTCAATCATATGAAAATTGTACGTGCCTTGTGTTAAACCAAAAAAATCATTTTACATAGAGACCTGTTTGTTTTTTGTGTTTTTTTTTACATACCACTTGCATTATGTGGATTTTCAGCAATGATGTTGCTTTCTGCACTGGAATGCCTCTGACCAAACCTGGAAAGAAATCTACACAACACGCACAGACTTGCATACAACGTGCTCATGATATACATCTATAATCAGTTTGCGGTCTCTAAAAATGGGTAGAGCAGGTGCAGGGTGCTTCTGTGAACTCTTTTCAGTTTTGTCTCATTGTTTTAAGAACGTGTTTTACAAGACCGGGTGAGTCTGCCCACCTGGGTACTGAACCCTGGCATCACCAAAGCACACACTGATATTCGTCTTTCACAGATTTTAGTCCATGTTACCTGGGCCATCATTGAGAAGAGATCTCATGGCAGAGAAAGCTTACCGCCCTTTATCCACAGACCTTCCTCAGTCAGCTGGCTCCCTGCATCTCGCACTCCATTCCTTGTTGATTCGCTTGTTCCTGTAGGGATTTAAGAACACAAGGAGTAACAGAAGTCACTGACGTGACAGGTGCCACCGAGGTATGGTCCATATGCATTGGTAAAGGACTCCTCAACTCTAGGCCCGTTCACTGCTTCTTGGTCAGCTGCACCTGTGCGGGGATCTCCATCCGATTCCATCAGCTCAGATTTAGACTTTATCTACAGCATACCTAGCTCATTTGACAACAGGAAAGATCTACATCCTACATACACATTTTGACTATCTTACCTACCTCTGCTTCACCCACTAGAGAGGGGATTAATATGTCACTTCCTCCTGTACCGATAGAAGGGGAGGGAGTGGTTCAAATGTACACTACCTCATGTTGTGTAAACCGTGATATTTCCAGTGTAGAATCGACCAGCATCTTGTTCCATCTATAAAAACAAAAAAAAGAAATATGCATTAGATCATCTATCCAATATGTCTGTCCATCTATAAAAACAAAAACTAAAGAAATATGCATTAGATCATCTATCCAATATGTCTGCTGTGCCTTCTACTGCTGGAAAATTTTGAAACCTTACAATAGACAACACGATTCATATATATTCTGTATCTGTAAAAGAAAAGAAAACTAATTAATACTGGCAATTTGTATGCAGAAACACAAAACAAAAAGATGACCATAAAAACAAAAAAACCCTAATTTGCATATTTCAAAAAATCTAATTTTCCCTGCAAAGTTAATTTAATTATTTAGATATTAGCAGGATACTATTAATAATATCTGGTGAAATCCTGAACTCTAAGGGTTAAACAAAACCCACCCAACCAGCCAAGAAACACTCATCAGTAAAAAGTGAAACACATGCAGCCTTGCAAATCTCTGCTGAAACCATTTTATTTTCCTTTTTCTCTTCTTCGTCAGTTTTTTTCTTAGGAGCTGACTTAGCCCCCACCTTTCCCTGTCACTCTCACGTCTCGCTGCAGTGTCAACTTGGCCTTGGAGACCCGCTTCTTGGACTGATTTAAAGGGATACTGTGATACTCCAGGAAAAAGGCACACCTGGCTTCAGATAGATCATTACTAGATCTACAGGGAGTTTACCCACATCATTAGGCCCTTTTGACCATAATGGTCTACATCAGATTCATCAGCACATGGCATAGAGAGCATCACAGTAAGAAGTACCCGTAGGAGGCAAGTCTCCTCACACCCTTCTGGGAAACTTACTTTAGTCAGGGTGAGAGTAATACCTCCTTCTCCATCTTAATTTATAGCGACCTTTAATTTATTCAACAAATCAAATTTTAATAAATTGACTCGAAAGATTTTTTGACAACACGAACTGGTTGTGAATTACAGGGAAAGATCCATCCGGTACCGGTCAATGTATGCGTAGTGGGTAATCCATCTACGCCCACTAGGGTAAGGACATCATCAGAAAGGGGCAGGGTGTGATCAGGTGGTATATCAAATATTTTAACAATAGAATTGACCGCCCTAGTCTCCACCATGAATTTAATAGAGGTCCCTGTGACATCTAAAGTTACAGATGTAGAAAAACCCTGATTTGAACTGACCATCACGACAGAATTTGATTGGCCACACCTTCATTGTGCATTTATGTGCTGCAGGTTTTGGTTATGGTTTTGAGGGTACCCGGCCACACTCTTTTAGGGTACGGCACCTTCTCTGGAAGTGACCGGGCTGGCCACAACGCCAACAGATAAGACATTGGTTTTGATGGCCACGTTGATTATTGTCATAACAAGGTTATGTTGTGGCTGAATATGCTGTGGCTGAAAGTATTATGGCTGCTGCTGCATAGGGCAGTATTCTTGTTGACACTGTGGTTTGAAGGTACATAGACAGGGTTTGGGCCCTGTTGGGGCATGGGCTGTGGTAAGGGCTGCGCTGGTGTGTTAGTATACACCAGTGCTGGGGTATTCTATTTAAATTTCGGGGCTGGATGTTTTACCAGGCTTCTCTGGAAGCTTTTAACAACCAGGATAGCATCTTTGGCAGGAGGATTTATGATCTCGGGTCGAGTGGACATTACCATGTCCTTAAGGTCTGTTTGCAGACCTTGAAAAAAGGTGGTGATTAGGAGGTTGGCTTGTGACTTATTGGTCGTAGTGAACCCGAGATCCGAGAGACTCGTTGGAGCCTGGCATAATATTTTTCAGCAGATCCCCCTTTCTCCTGCACAACGTCCTTCAAATTAGTGGCTTGTTCCACCAATTGCTCTTGAGCCCATCTTCTATCTCTGTGTGCTGTAATGAACTCAGATGAACCTCTGAGGTCAGTGCCAGAACACAGGGGTCCGCAGCAGTGACATAAGATCTTCACCCGAGTTCACTGTCATCACGCGGCTCTCTATGTCGCGGCCTCATTTGTGATCACAAGTGAAGGACTCACCTGTGATTGCAAATCACCTGAGTGACTGAAGTGAGCCGCACAATCAATGGTGCTGTCACTCAGGTTACCTGCGGCCACAGCTGAAGTCCTCCACCTGAGACAGTTGGAGGATCCAGCTGCGGCCGCGGGGAACCTGAGCGACGTCACCGCTGACAGCGTGACTCACTTCAGTTGCTCCGTGAAGCTCACGGAGAGCGGTCGTGCTCTACAGCCGCTCCTGTCAGCTTCCGATGTAGCAGAGCTGAAACGTTGTGGGATCTCGTGTAAATTACGTCAGACCTGGAGGAGTGTTTGGGGATTATTAAAGTGGTGAAAGAGGGTGTTTTTTTCGTCTTTTATTTCAAATAAAGGATTTTTCGGTGTTTGTGTTTATATATTTCACTACAGTTTCGTGATGGGGGGTGTCTCATAGACACCTGCCATCACTAAGCTAGGACTTTGTGGCAGCTATGGGCTGCCATTAACTCCTTATTACCCCGATTGCCACCGCACCAGGGCAATGGGAATGAGCCGGGTAGAGTCCCTGGACTGTCACATCTAATGGACGCGGCATTTCGGGCGGCTGTTGGCTAATATTTTTAGGCTTGGTGCGCCACATAGCGTGGGGCTCCCCATCCTGAATATACCAGCCCTCAGCCATGTGGCTTTACCTTGACTGGTATCAAAATTAGGGGGGACTGCACGCCGTATTTTTAAATTTTTTATTTATATATTTTACTGCACAATATAGACCCGCCCACTGGCGGCTGTGATTGGTTGCAGTGAGACAGCTGTCACTCAGCGTAGGGGCTCTTCTGACTGCAACCAATCATAGGCGCCGGTGTGCGGGTGAGGCAGTGAGTATGAGGTGGAATAATGAGCGGCCGGCATTTTCAAAAGCAGGAGAAGACGCTGGAGCAGTGTGACAGCTGTGCAGCCCCACGCCACGCCAGTGATCGGTGAGTATGAGAGAGGGCGTGAGAGGGAGAAACCAACCGACCGACAGAGCGAGGGAGAGACCAACCGACAGACAGAGAGAGTGAGACCGACATCGACAGAGAGAGAGACCGAAAAACCTGTTTTGTTTGTGAAAAAAGCATGCAGAATGCAACAAAAATGCAGTGCAAGTGCACAGCTAAACGTTTTGGTTGCGTTTTGACACACCTCTTCATTTCAATGGGTGAAAAATGCAACCAAAATGCACAAAATAAGTGACATGTTGCTTCGATTTTGTCAAATATTTGGCATCCAAAATGCTGTCTAAAAAAAAGCAACGTGCGTTTGGAAATTTGCAGACTTCTCATAGAGTTTGCTGGGGAAGCACAACGCATGCATTTTGTCATTGAGGCGCTGCAGTTTTAAACGCAGCCAAAATGCAGGAAAATTGCACACGTGCGCACACAGCCTTATTGCAAAGAAAACAATACGCAATACACCCCCCTCCATGGCCTGTATGCACGCTCACCACGAAAGACTCAATTTTTGACCAAAGTGTATATTCAAGCATGTTTAAACTTTGCTCAACAACATTTAGACAAGTCTGTGAAATAATGGGCGAACATAGTCTGGTCAGATGAGACAAAAATTGAACACTTTGGAAGCAAATAATAAAAAAAAAACAACACATACCAACAGTGAAGTTTTGAGATGGGAACATCATGGTGTGAGGGTATTTTTCAGCATATGGCAGCAAGTGTCTTGAAGCTTCATCACAAACAAAGGCTTTTGTGCAAAATATTAATTAAATTTCAGTAAGTGTGTGCAATACTTTTTCTCTATTTCGTTACAAATCACTTAAGTTATGGACATCGGTGGTTTGATTTATTTGCCTGTGTGGATTGGATGGGTTGTTACCGACATCTGGTAAGAAATTCATTTCAATGGCATTTACTAAAATCAGTTACATGTTCAATACTTATTTCAGCCCTGTATATATGCTAGAAATGTATTATTCTGTAAACTCTATGTAATATACTGTATGTACAGATATCTCATGTTATATACAATTAACATGTGACTGGTAGAATATCTGGACATCATATGATATACACAGGATAAGTGACTGGTACATCATATACTATAACCACTATTTGTTGATGTGGAGTTGAAGTTTACATTGGTGACTTGGTTGATCAAGTATCTGAAAAAATACACAAAAAATATTCATAGACGTATGTGTGGCGCCCCTGAGGCTTCAGTTGCCACAGAATATGGCACCTAACATTGGGTGTAATGCTAAACCCCGTTCCCTTTTACATAGTTACATAGGTTGACAAAAGACCTAGGTCCATCCAGTTCAACCTTCCTCCACCAATTCGACATTTTGTCCCTAAGTCACTTGTAACCAACAATGTTGTGTGTACTGAGGAAATCATCCAGCCCTTTTTTAAAAGCTGTTATAGTATCTGCCATTACCTCCTGAGGAGGTCAGTCCAGGTTTCACCACATTACACACTAGGTTGCCCTGTTCCTACTGGGGACTAAACTAGGGTCGGTTGATAAAGGGGTCGCCGACAGAGTGGCATTTACAGGATGCCCTCAACTGGGGCTCCAGTCCCACTAGCTTAGGACCTGGGAGGGGTGAGGTGCAGCTAGTAGGGTGAGTCAGGAGCCAACAGAACAGTTAGAGAGTTCTCCAGCAGGAGAGGATGGGAGCAGTTGCATCTTACAGGTGCTCCGGTGGGAAGGAGGAGAGAGCTCACACGGTTGCCATAGGGAGAGTGAACTTGCTCCCTACGGAGTCGACACCACACAGGGTGGCAGGACCCTAGGAAAGATCATACTTCACATTGGATTTCCAGAATATGCCCGGATGGGGAAAGTGTCAATCTTCCCTGGCCACATAGCGCCTGAGCACAATGCCATAAAGGATCCGGAGCCTCGCTTCAAGCCGGACCCCACATCGGAACCGCAGCACCTGCAGATAGGGACAAGAGTACATCTCGTGAAATCCAGGGTCCCCTCGTAGGTTCAAGCCAGGGGATCTACAGACAGGCATTACAAGGAGAAACCCACTGAACACCAAACCCGACTGATCTCTAAAGGGATTTGGGTTAGATGGAGCCCATCATAGGAAGTGACCGGTATTACCTGAGTGAGCGGCATCGTACAAGTGAGTAAACAACCTGGAACCGCAACTATAGACTTGGACTCTTTATTACCCGTACTGCCACTCCCTGCTGCCATTACTACTCCCCTCATCATCCTCCCTGGGGCCCGTTCTACCTGTGGAGAGCAATCCCATCCCTGGCTGCTACTGCCATCTGCCCCGGAGGACACCGACAGCAGCGGCGGCCCATTCCCTGACCGCATACCCCAGGTGGCGTCACGACAACCACCTCACAACTACCTCCATCATCTCTTCTCTGCCATTTTCATGTATGCGCGAAATGCCTTAAAAATGGCTTTAAAATGGATTTGGAGCATGGAGACGATTATCTCGGGATTGCAAGATAACCAAACAAAACTTTTAGTGGATTTCTACTTATTTTATTAAATATCATCTCCACCAAACAGGACAAGCTTGCATCTGTTATAGTTTTGGAGAAAAATGTGTTCATTTCATGTATGCGCGAAATGCCTTAAAAATGACTTTAAAATGGATTTGGAGCATGGAGACGATTATCTCGGGATTGCAAGATAACCAAACAAAACTTTTAGTGGATTTCTACTTATTTTATTAAATATCATCTCCACCAAACAGGACAAGCTTGCATCTGTTATAGTTTTGGAGAAAAATGTGTTCATTTCATGTATGCGCGAAATGCCTTAAAAATGGCTTTAAAATGGATTTGGAGCATGGAGACGATTATCTCGGGATTGCAAGATAACCAAACAAAACTTTTAGTGGATTTCTACTTATTTTATTAAATATCATCTCCACCAAACAGGACAAGCTTGCATCTGTTATAGTTTTGGAGAAAAATGTGTTCATTTCATGTATGCGCGAAATGCCTTAAAAATGGCTTTAAAATGGATTTGGAGCATGGAGACGATTATCTCGGGATTGCAAGATAACCAAACAAAACTTTTAGTGGATTTCTACTTATTTTATTAAATATCATCTCCACCAAACAGGACAAGCTTGCATGTGTTATAGTTTTGGAGAAAAATGTGTTCATTTCATGTATGCGCAAAATGCCTTTGAAATGGCTTTAAAATGGATTTGGAGCATGGAGACGATTATCTCAGGATGGCAATATAAACAAACGAAACTTTTAGTAGATTTCTACTTATTTTATTAAATATTATCTCCACCAAACAGGACAAGCTTGCATCTGTTATAGTTTTGGAGAAAAATGTGTTCATTTCATGTATGCGCGAAATGCCTTAAAAATGGCTTTAAAATGGATTTGGAGCATGGAGACGATTATCTCGGGATTGCAAGATAACCAAACAAAACTTTTAGTGGATTTCTACTTATTTTATTAAATATCATCTCCACCAAACAGGACAAGCTTGCATGTGTTATAGTTTTGGAGAAAAATGTGTTCATTTCATGTATGCGCAAAATGCCTTTGAAATGGCTTTAAAATGGATTTGGAGCATGGAGACGATTATCTCGGGATTGCAAGATAACCAAACAAAACTTTTAGTGGATTTCTACTTATTTTATTAAATATCATCTCCACCAAACAGGACAAGCTTGCATCTGTTATAGTTTTGGAGAAAAATGTGTTCATTTCATGTATGCGCGAAATGCCTTAAAAATGACTTTAAAATGGATTTGGAGCATGGAGACGATTATCTCGGGATTGCAAGATAACCAAACAAAACGTTTAGTGGATTTCTACTTATTTTATTAAATATCATCTCCACCAAACAGGACAAGCTTGCATCTGTTATAGTTTTGGAGAAAAATGTGTTCATTTCATGTATGCGCGAAATGCCTTAAAAATGGCTTTAAAATGGATTTTGAGCATGGAGACGATTATCTCGGGATTGCAAGATAACCAAACAAAACTTTTAGTGGATTTCTACTTATTTCATTAAATATCATCTCCACCAAACAGGACAAGCTTGCATGTGTTATAGTTTTGGAGAAAAATGTGTTCATTTCATGTATGCGCAAAATGCCTTTGAAATGGCTTTAAAAAGGATTTGGAGCATGGAGACGATTATCTCAGGATGGCAATATAAACAAACGAAACTTTTAGTAGATTTCTACTTATTTTATTAAATATCATCTCCACCAAACAGGACAAGCTTGCATCTGTTATAGTTTTGGAGAAAAATGTGTTCATTTCATGTATGCGCGAAATGCCTTAAAAATGGCTTTAAAATGGATTTGGAGCATGGAGACGATTATCTCGGGATTGCAAGATAACCAAACAAAACTTTTAGTGGATTTCTACTTATTTTATTAAATATCATCTCCACCAAACAGGACAAGCTTGCATCTGTTATAGTTTTGGAGAAAAATGTGTTCATTTCATGTATGCGCGAAATGCCTTAAAAATGGCTTTAAAATGGATTTGGAGCATGGAGACGATTATCTCGGGATTGCAAGATAACCAAACAAAACTTTTAGTGGATTTCTACTTATTTTATTAAATATCATCTCCACCAAACAGGACAAGCTTGCATCTGTTATAGTTTTGGAGAAAAATGTGTTCATTTCATGTATGCGCGAAATGCCTTAAAAATGGCTTTAAAATGGATTTGGAGCATGGAGACGATTATCTCGGGATTGCAAGATAACCAAACAAAACTTTTAGTGGATTTCTACTTATTTTATTAAATATCATCTCCACCAAACAGGACAAGCTTGCATCTGTTATAGTTTTGGAGAAAAATGTGTTCATTTCATGTATGCGCGAAATGCCTTAAAAATGGCTTTAAAATGGATTTGGAGCATGGAGACGATTATCTCGGGATTGCAAGATAACCAAACAAAACTTTTAGTGGATTTCTACTTATTTTATTAAATATCATCTCCACTAAACAGGACAAGCTTGCATCTGTTATAGTTTTGGAGAAAAATGTGTTCATTTCATGTATGCGCAAAATGCCTTTGAAATGGCTTTAAAATGGATTTGGAGCATGGAGACGATTATCTCGGGATTGCAAGATAACCAAACAAAACTTTTAGTGGATTTCTACTTATTTTATTAAATATCATCTCCACCAAACAGGACAAGCTTGCATCTGTTATAGCTTTGGAGAAAAATGTGTTCATTTCATGTATGCGCGAAATGCCTTAAAAATGACTTTAAAATGGATTTGGAGCATGGAGACGATTATCTCGGGATTGCAAGATAACCAAACAAAACTTTTAGTGGATTTCTACTTATTTTATTAAATATCATCTCCACCAAACAGGACAAGCTTGCATCTGTTATAGTTTTGGAGAAAAATGTGTTCATTTCATGTATGCGCGAAATGCCTTAAAAATGGCTTTAAAATGGATTTGGAGCATGGAGACGATTATCTCGGGATTGCAAGACAACCAAACAAAACTTTTAGTGGATTTCTACTTATTTTATTAAATATCATCTCCACCAAACAGGACAAGCTTGCATCTGTAATAGTTTTGGAGAAAAATGTGTTCATTTCATGTATGCGCGAAATGCCTTAAAAATGGCTTTAAAATGGATTTGGAGCATGGAGACGATTATCTCGGGATTGCAAGATAACCAAACAAAACTTTTAGTGGATTTCTTCTTATTTTATTAAATATCATCTCCACCAAACAGGACAAGCTTGCATGTGTTATAGTTTTGGAGAAAAATGTGTTCATTTCATGTATGCGCAAAATGCCTTTGAAATGGCTTTAAAATGGATTTGGAGCATGGAGACGATTATCTCAGGATGGCAATATAAACAAACGAAACTTTTAGTAGATTTCTACTTATTTTATTAAATATTATCTCCACCAAACAGGACAAGCTTGCATCTGTTATAGTTTTGGAGAAAAATGTGTTCATTTCATGTATGCGCGAAATGCCTTAAAAATGGCTTTAAAATGGATTTGGAGCATGGAGACGATTATCTCGGGATTGCAAGATAACCAAACAAAACTTTTAGTGGATTTCTACTTATTTTATTAAATATCATCTCCACTAAACAGGACAAGCTTGCATCTGTTATAGTTTTGGAGAAAAATGTGTTCATTTCATGTATGCGCGAAATGCCTTAAAAATGGCTTTAAAATGGATTTGGAGCATGGAGACGATTATCTCGGGATTGCAAGATAACCAAACAAAACTTTTAGTGGATTTCTACTTATTTTATTAAATATCATCTCCACCAAACAGGACAAGCTTGCATCTGTTATAGTTTTGGAGAAAAATGTGTTCATTTCATGTATGCGCGAAATGCCTTAAAAATGGCTTTAAAATGGATTTGGAGCATGGAGACGATTATCTCGGGATTGCAAGATAACCAAACAAAACTTTTAGTGGATTTCTACTTATTTTATTAAATATCATCTCCACCAAACAGGACAAGCTTGCATGTGTTATAGTTTTGGAGAAAAATGTGTTCATTTCATGTATGCGCAAAATGCCTTTGAAATGGCTTTAAAATGGATTTGGAGCATGGAGACGATTATCTCAGGATGGCAATATAAACAAACGAAACTTTTAGTAGATTTCTACTTATTTTATTAAATATCATCTCCACCAAACAGGACAAGCTTGCATCTGTTAAAGTTTTGGAGAAAAATGTGTTCATTTCATGTATGCGCGAAATGCCTTAAAAATGGCTTTAAAATGGATTTGGAGCATGGAGACGATTATCTCGGGATTGCAAGATAACCAAACAAAACTTTTAGTGGATTTCTACTTATTTTATTAAATATCATCTCCACCAAACAGGACAAGCTTGCATCTGTTATAGTTTTGGAGAAAAATGTGTTCATTTCATGTATGCGCGAAATGCCTTAAAAATGGCTTTAAAATGGATTTGGAGCATGGAGACGATTATCTCGGGATTGCAATATAACCAAACAAAACTTTTAGTGGATTTCTACTTATTTTATTAAATATCATCTCCACCAAACAGGACAAGCTTGCATCTGTTATAGTTTTGGAGAAAAATGTGTTCATTTCATGTATGCGCGAAATGCCTTAAAAATGGCTTTAAAATGGATTTGGAGCATGGAGACGATTATCTCGGGATTGCAAGATAACCAAACAAAACGTTTAGTGGATTTCTACTTATTTTATTAAATATCATCTCCACCAAACAGGACAAGCTTGCATCTGTTATAGTTTTGGAGAAAAATGTGTTCATTTCATGTATGCGCGAAATGCCTTAAAAATGGCTTTAAAATGGATTTGGAGCATGGAGACAATTATCTCGGGATTGCAAGATAACCAAACAAAACTTTTAGTGGATTTCTACTTATTTTATTAAATATCATCTCCACCAAACAGGACAAGCTTGCATCTGTTATAGTTTTGGAGAAAAATGTGTTCATTTCATGTATGCGCGAAATGCCTTAAAAATGGCTTTAAAATGGATTTGGAGCATGGAGACGATTATCTCGGGATTGCAAGATAACCAAACAAAACTTTTAGTGGATTTCTACTTATTTTATTAAATATCATCTCCACCAAACAGGACAAGCTTGCATGTGTTATAGTTTTGGAGAAAAATGTGTTCATTTCATGTATGCGCAAAATGCCTTTGAAATGGCTTTAAAATGGATTTGGAGCATGGAGACGATTATCTCAGGATGGCAATATAAACAAACGAAACTTTTAGTAGATTTCTACTTATTTTATTAAATATCATCTCCACCAAACAGGACAAGCTTGCATCTGTTATAGTTTTGGAGAAAAATGTGTTCATTTCATGTATGCGCGAAATGCCTTAAAAATGGCTTTAAAATGGATTTGGAGCATGGAGACGATTATCTCGGGATTGCAAGATAACCAAACAAAACTTTTAGTGGATTTCTACTTATTTTATTAAATATCATCTCCACCAAACAGGACAAGCTTGCATCTGTTATAGTTTTGGAGAAAAATGTGTTCATTTCATGTATGCGCGAAATGCCTTAAAAATGGCTTTAAAATGGATTTGGAGCATGGAGACGATTATCTCGGGATTGCAATATAACCAAACAAAACTTTTAGTGGATTTCTACTTATTTTATTAAATATCATCTCCACCAAACAGGACAAGCTTGCATCTGTTATAGTTTTGGAGAAAAATGTGTTCATTTCATGTATGCGCGAAATGCCTTAAAAATGGCTTTAAAATGGATTTGGAGCATGGAGACGATTATCTCGGGATTGCAAGATAACCAAACAAAACTTTTAGTGGATTTCTACTTATTTTATTAAATATCATCTCCACCAAACAGGACAAGCTTGCATCTGTTATAGTTTTGGAGAAAAATGTGTTCATTTCATGTATGCGCGAAATGCCTTAAAAATGGCTTTAAAATGGATTTGGAGCATGGAGACGATTATCTCGGGATTGCAAGATAACCAAACAAAACTTTTAGTGGATTTCTACTTATTTTATTAAATATCATCTCCACCAAACAGGACAAGCTTGCATCTGTTATAATTTTGGAGAAAAATGTGTTCATTTCATGTATGCGCAAAATGCCTTAAAAATGGCTTTAAAATGGATTTGGAGCATGGAGACGATTATCTCGGGATTGCAATATAACCAAACAAAACTTTTAGTGGATTTCTACTTATTTTATTAAATATCATCTCCACCAAACAGGACAAGCTTGCATCTGTTATAGTTTTGGAGAAAAATGTGTTCATTTCATGTATGCGCGAAATGCCTTAAAAATGGCTTTAAAATGGATTTGGAGCATGGAGACGATTATCTCGGGATTGCAAGATAACCAAACAAAACTTTTAGTGGATTTCTACTTATTTTATTAAATATCATCTCCACCAAACAGGACAAGCTTGCATGTGTTATAGTTTTGGAGAAAAATGTGTTCATTTCATGTATGCGCAAAATGCCTTTGAAATGGCTTTAAAATGGATTTGGAGCATGGAGACGATTATCTCGGGATTGCAAGATAACCAAACAAAACTTTTAGTGGATTTCTACTTATTTTATTAAATATCATCTCCACCAAACAGGACAAGCTTGCATCTGTTATAGTTTTGGAGAAAAATGTGTTCATTTCATGTATGCGCGAAATGCCTTAAAAATGACTTTAAAATGGATTTGGAGCATGGAGACGATTATCTCGGGATTGCAAGATAACCAAACAAAACTTTTAGTGGATTTCTACTTATTTTATTAAATATCATCTCCACCAAACAGGACAAGCTTGCATCTGTTATAGTTTTGGAGAAAAATGTGTTCATTTCATGTATGCGCGAAATGCCTTAAAAATGGCTTTAAAATGGATTTGGAGCATGGAGACGATTATCTCGGGATTGCAAGATAACCAAACAAAACTTTTAGTGGATTTCTACTTATTTTATTAAATATCATCTCCACCAAACAGGACAAGCTTGCATCTGTTATAGTTTTGGAGAAAAATGTGTTCATTTCATGTATGCGCGAAATGCCTTAAAAATGGCTTTAAAATGGATTTGGAGCATGGAGACGATTATCTCGGGATTGCAAGATAACCAAACAAAACTTTTAGTGGATTTCTACTTATTTTATTAAATATCATCTCCACCAAACAGGACAAGCTTGCATGTGTTATAGTTTTGGAGAAAAATGTTTTCATTTCATGTATGCGCAAAATGCCTTTGAAATGGCTTTAAAATGGATTTGGAGCATGGAGACGATTATCTCAGGATGGCAATATAAACAAACGAAACTTTTAGTAGATTTCTACTTATTTTATTAAATATTATCTCCACCAAACAGGACAAGCTTGCATCTGTTATAGTTTTGGAGAAAAATGTGTTCATTTCATGTATGCGCGAAATGCCTTAAAAATGGCTTTAAAATGGATTTGGAGCATGGAGACGATTATCTCGGGATTGCAAGATAACCAAACAAAACTTTTAGTGGATTTCTACTTATTTTATTAAATATCATCTCCACTAAACAGGACAAGCTTGCATCTGTTATAGTTTTGGAGAAAAATGTGTTCATTTCATGTATGCGCGAAATGCCTTAAAAATGGCTTTAAAATGGATTTGGAGCATGGAGACGATTATCTCGGGATTGCAAGATAACCAAACAAAACTTTTAGTGGATTTCTACTTATTTTATTAAATATCATCTCCACCAAACAGGACAAGCTTGCATCTGTTATAGTTTTGGAGAAAAATGTGTTCATTTCATGTATGCGCGAAATGCCTTAAAAATGGCTTTAAAATGGATTTGGAGCATGGAGACGATTATCTCGGGATTGCAAGATAACCAAACAAAACTTTTAGTGGATTTCTACTTATTTTATTAAATATCATCTCCACCAAACAGGACAAGCTTGCATCTGTTATAGTTTTGGAGAAAAATGTGTTCATTTCATGTATGCGCGAAATGCCTTAAAAATGGCTTTAAAATGGATTTGGAGCATGGAGACGATTATCTCGGGATTGCAAGATAACCAAACAAAACTTTTAGTGGATTTCTACTTATTTTATTAAATATCATCTCCACCAAACAGGACAAGCTTGCATCTGTTATAGTTTTAGAGAAAAATGTGTTCATTTCATGTATTCGCGAAATGCCTTAAAAATGGCTTTAAAATGGATTTGGAGCATGGAGACGATTATCTCGGGATTGCAATATAACCAAACAAAACTTTTAGTGGATTTCTACTTATTTTATTAAATATCATCTCCACCAAACAGGACAAGCTTGCATCTGTTATAGTTTTGGAGAAAAATGTGTTCATTTCATGTATGCGCGAAATGCCTTAAAAATGGCTTTAAAATGGATTTGGAGCATGGAGACGATTATCTCGGGATTGCAAGATAACCAAACAAAACTTTTAGTGGATTTCTACTTATTTTATTAAATATCATCTCCACCAAACAGGACAAGCTTGCATGTGTTATAGTTTTGGAGAAAAATGTGTTCATTTCATGTATGCGCAAAATGCCTTTGAAATGGCTTTAAAATGGATTTGGAGCATGGAGACGATTATCTCGGGATTGCAAGATAACCAAACAAAACTTTTAGTGGATTTCTACTTATTTTATTAAATATCATCTCCACCAAACAGGACAAGCTTGCATCTGTTATAGTTTTGGAGAAAAATGTGTTCATTTCATGTATGCGCGAAATGCCTTAAAAATGACTTTAAAATGGATTTGGAGCATGGAGACGATTATCTCGGGATTGCAAGATAACCAAACAAAACTTTTAGTGGATTTCTACTTATTTTATTAAATATCATCTCCACCAAACAGGAGGGGGGGGGGGGGGTCTTTATTTCAATAAAGATGGAGTCACTAATTGTGTTGTGTTTTATTTCTAATAAAAATATTTTTCTGTGTTGTGTTTTGTTTATTTTTTATCTTTACTAGAAATTCATGGTGGCCATGTCTAATATTGGCGTGACACCATGAATTTCGGGCTTAGGGCCAGCTGATAATATACAGCTAGCCCTAACTCCATTATTACCCAGCGAGCCACAGTCACCAGGGTAGCTGGAAGAGTTGGATACAGCGCCAGAAGATGTCGCTTCTATGAAAGCGCCATTTTCTGGGGCGGCTGCGGACTGCAATTCGCAGCGGGGGTGCCCAGAAAGCTTGGGCACTCTGCACTGCGGATTCCAATCCCCAGCTGCCTAGTTGTACCTGGCTGGACTCAAAAATTGGGCGAAGCCTATGTCATTTTTTTTAAATTATTTCTTGAAATTCATGAAATAAAAAAAAAAAAAGGGCTTCCCTATATTTTTGATTCCCAGCCGGGTACAAATAGGCAGCTGGGGATTGGGGGCAGCCTGTACCTGCCTGCTGTACCTGGCTAGCATACAAAAATATAGCGAAACCCATGTCATTTTTTTTTTCTTTTTGGGCAAAAAACTCCTGCATACAGTCCTGGATGGAGGATGCTGAGCCTTGTAGTTCTGCAGCTGCTGTCTGCTCTCCTGCATACACTAGTTCTGCAGCTGTCTGCTCTCCTCCATACAATGAACATTTTGAAGAAGGAAATGACATCAGACCTTTTTTTTTTTCTTTTCATCAACCATCTTTAATGGCATTGTGCACTGATTAAAAACGCAGTGAGCAAAAACGCAGCAAAAATCGCACCACATCGCGGTAAAAACGCATGCGTTTTTGTCGCGTTTTTTTAGCTGCGGGTGCGTTTTTTGAGACAAAAGCGCACAAAAAAACGCAGCGTGAAAAAAACGCCTAGTGCGCACATACCCTTAGGCTACACTCATGAACGTGTTTTTCTCTGCTATGTGTGCTTTGAATTAAGCTATATCTCCCCCTGAATTCTTTTGGGAGGTTTATGACCGCATAATAACAGTTTATTGATTAATAACTGTAATTGGTTCCCCCCCCCCCCCCCCGGTTATTTCTCCTATGAGAATTCACTTTGTGACACTGCATGTTTCATTACAGCTTATTTGTTTGTCTGTCAGTGTGCTTTTTATTGTTAGTCATTAATAAAAGTTATATTTTACTTTTTGGCAGACACATATCAGTATTGCCCTGCTAAGGACCAAAATACTCAACGAGAAACGAATAACATGAACACTGTACTATTCGTGCGAGTAACAAAAATCGCTCATCACTAATTATAACTAATGTACTCAATGAGTCCATTAGAGAATTTTAGATCTAAAAGCACAATCTATTTAGTTTCTATCTTTAGAAACGATTTTTTTTAATGTCTCCTCCACAGATATAAACATTTATGTCGTCTGTTCCCCCAATATGGAAACTTTTGAGATTACAATGATGGAAGTCATGAAAATGTAGTGGAATTGGATGCCATTTATCACTGTTTTTATATTTTTAACATGTTCAAGGGCACAGACTTTTAGCTATTGAGTCGGTATGCCTACATGGGCAAGGTTGCAGGGAGAGGTTGCTAAGTAGATGACTGACGTGGCATTGCAAGTAAGATTATGCACAATTCTATATCTTTTCAAACCTTTTGAGTCAGAAAAAGAGAATGTCCTGAACATGTATAAGGTGGGCCATAAGTATGGATGCATACACTCTGATAAAAAAAAAAAAGTTGAATTAAAAATGGCTGCTTTGCAGATGGCCACCATGGGCATGACCCGGCCTCAAATGTTTTGCCCCTCCCATGTACTAATAAGCCACAAACGGTAAGGTGATATCATCAGGGTGTATCCATATTTATGGCCCACCCTTTATTTACATTCAGAACAATTACTGCATGCCAGCGGCTGGCTGCCAAATTTTGGCATGGGGGGAAAGTACACAGGAGTGGCCCATGAATAGCAACCCATTCTTAATAGGAATCTGTCATTAGGTTTTACTGATATATAAAGTACAGCCACCGCCTTTAAGACTTCTTTTACAGTAATCTAGTAAGCTGCATGTATTTCCCCAAGCCCCTCTGCATAGTACAGAAAAAGAGCTTTTATTATACCCACCGCCATTGCGGTACGGTCCGATGGGCATCTCTGGTCTTGATCCAGTGCAGCTTCTTCTTACAATCGCCATCGCCATTAGGCTGAGGAAAGTATTGCAGTGTGCATGTGGCGGCTTTATTTCTGGGTAATCAGCACTCTTTAGCCTTACCCAGCCCTTGCCAGATCAAAGAGAAGTATGCCTGTGCAGGAGCGAGGTCGGGAAACACATGTGGATGACGTAGGACACATCCGCTACACAACGCAGGGAAAGGCAATGGCTCTTGTAGGAAGAAAAAAGGCTCCAGATCAAGACCAGAGGTCCCCATCGGACTTGGTCGCCAGCTGTGGATATAAAAAAAAGCCCTTATTTGTGCTATGCTTGGGGTCATACACGCAGCTTACTATAATGCTGTAAAAGCAAATTTAAAAGTAGTGGCCGTACTTTATATTAGGAAAAACCTTGTGACAGGTTTATGTTCAGCTGCTTCATAGGCTGTGTTCACTCAGCCATATTGTCTGTGAGTACGGCCTGTGGAAAAAACTGACAGCACTTGGACCGGTTCCTATGAGCTCTTGCACTTCTCAGGTGTCATACATGGGTACGTATTACAAACTTTAAGCCAGATATACGCTTTCAAATATGTAGTAAAGCAATGTACACTGTTCTTTTCTACACTCCTCAAAAAAACATATTTTTGTGTCGTGGTCACGGGCGGCCTAGCCTGCCTCCGTTGCCCCGTGGCGTACAGAAAATGGCAGAGAAGAGATGATGGAGGTAGTTGTGAGGTGGTTGTCGTGACGCCACCTGGGGTATGCGGTCAGGGAATGGGCCGCCGCTGCTGTCGGTGTCCTCCGGGGCAGATGGCAGTAGCAGCCAGGGATGGGATTGCTCTCCACAGGTAGAACGGGCCCCAGGGAGGATGATGAGGGGAGTAGTAATGGCAGCAGGGAGTGGCAGTACGGGTAATAAAGAGTCCAAGTCTATAGTTGCGGTTCCAGGTTGTTTACTCACTTGTACGATGCCGCTCACTCAGGTAATACCGGTCACTTCCTATGATGGGCTCCATCTAACCCAAATCCCTTTAGAGATCAGTCGGGTTTGGTGTTCAGTGGGTTTCTCCTTGTAATGCCTGTCTGTAGATCCCCTGGCTTGAACCTACGAGGGGACCCTGGATTTCACGAGATGTACTCTTGTCCCTATCTGCAGGTGCTGCGGTTCCGATGTGGGGTCCGGCTTGAAGCGAGGCTCCGGATCCTTTATGGCATTGTGCTCAGGCGCTATGTGGCCAGGGAAGATTGACACTTTCCCCATCCGGGCATATTCTGGAAATCCAATGTGAAGTATGATCTTTCCTAGGGTCCTGCCACCCTGTGTGGTGTCGACTCCGTAGGGAGCAAGTTCACTCTCCCTATGGCAACCGTGTGAGCTCTCTCCTCCTTCCCACCGGAGCACCTGTAAGATGCAACTGCTCCCATCCTCTCCTGCTGGAGAACTCTCTAACTGTTCTGTTGGCTCCTGACTCACCCTACTAGCTGCACCTCACCCCTCCCAGGTCCTAAGCTAGTGGGACTGGAGCCCCAGTTGAGGGCATCCTGTAAATGCCACTCTGTCGGCGACCCCTTTATCAACCGACCCTAGTTTAGTCCCCAGTAGGAACAGGGCAACCTAGTGTGTAATGTGGTGAAACCTGGACTGACCTCCTCAGGAGGTAATGGCAGATACTATAACAGCTTTTAAAAAAGGGCTGGATGATTTCCTCAGTACACACAACATTGTTGGTTACAAGTGACTTAGGGACAAAATGTCGAATTGGTGGAGGAAGGTTGAACTGGATGGACCTAGGTCTTTTGTCAACCTATGTAACTATGTAAAAGGGAACGGGGTTTAGCATTACACCCAATGTTAGGTGCCATATTCTGTGGCGACTGAAGCCTCAGGGGCGCCACACATACGTCTATGAATATTTTTTGTGTATTTTTTCAGATACTTGATCAACCAAGTCACCAATGTAAACTTCAACTCCACATCAACAAATAGTGGTTATAGTATATGATGTACCAGTCACTTATCCTGTGTATATCATATGATGTCCAGATATTCTACCAGTCACATGTTAATTGTATATAACATGAGATATCTGTACATACAGTATATTACATAGAGTTTACAGAATAATACATTTCTAGCATATATACAGGGCTGAAATAAGTATTGAACATGTAACTGATTTTAGTAAATGCCATTGAAATGAATTTCTTACCAGATGTCGGTAACAACCCATCCAATCCACACAGGCAAATAAATCAAACCACCGATGTCCATAACTTAAGTGATTTGTAACGAAATAGAGAAAAAGTATTGCACACACTTACTGAAATTTAATTAATATTTTGCACAAAAGCCTTTGTTTGTGATGAAGCTTCAAGACACTTGCTGCCATATGCTGAAAAATACCCTCACACCATGATGTTCCCATCTCAAAACTTCACTGTTGGTATGTGTTGTTTTTTTTTTATTATTTGCTTCCAAAGTGTTCAATTTTTGTCTCATCTGACCAGACTATGTTCGCCCATTATTTCACAGACTTGTCTAAATGTTGTTGAGCAAAGTTTAAACATGCTTGAATATACACTTTGGTCAAAAATTGAGTCTTTCGTGGTGAGCGTGCATACAGGCCATGGAGGGGGGTGTATTGCGTATTGTTTTCTTTGCAATAAGGCTGTGTGCGCACGTGTGCAATTTTCCTGCATTTTGGCTGCGTTTAAAACTGCAGCGCCTCAATGACAAAATGCATGCGTTGTGCTTCCCCAGCAAACTCTATGAGAAGTCTGCAAATTTCCAAACGCACGTTGCTTTTTTTTAGACAGCATTTTGGATGCCAAATATTTGACAAAATCGAAGCAACATGTCACTTATTTTGTGCATTTTGGTTGCATTTTTCACCCATTGAAATGAAGAGGTGTGTCAAAACGCAACCAAAACGTTTAGCTGTGCACTTGCACTGCATTTTTGTTGCATTCTGCATGCTTTTTTCACAAACAAAACAGGTTTTTCGGTCTCTCTCTCTGTCGATGTCGGTCTCACTCTCTCTGTCTGTCGGTTGGTCTCTCCCTCGCTCTGTCGGTCGGTTGGTTTCTCCCTCTCACGCCCTCTCTCATACTCACCGATCACTGGCGTGGCGTGGGGCTGCACAGCTGTCACACTGCTCCAGCGTCTTCTCCTGCTTTTGAAAATGCCGGCCGCTCATTATTCCACCTCATACTCACTGCCTCACCCGCACACCGGCGCCTATGATTGGTTGCAGTCAGAAGAGCCCCTACGCTGAGTGACAGCTGTCTCACTGCAACCAATCACAGCCGCCAGTGGGCGGGTCTATATTGTGCAGTAAAATATATAAATAAAAAATTTAAAAATACGGCGTGCAGTCCCCCCTAATTTTGATACCAGTCAAGGTAAAGCCACATGGCTGAGGGCTGGTATATTCAGGATGGGGAGCCCCACGCTATGTGGCGCACCAAGCCTAAAAATATTAGCCAACAGCCGCCCGAAATGCCGCGTCCATTAGATGTGACAGTCCAGGGACTCTACCCGGCTCATTCCCATTGCCCTGGTGCGGTGGCAATCGGGGTAATAAGGAGTTAATGGCAGCCCATAGCTGCCACAAAGTCCTAGCTTAGTGATGGCAGGTGTCTATGAGACACCCCCCATCACGAAACTGTAGTGAAATATATAAACACAAACACCGAAAAATCCTTTATTTGAAATAAAAGACGAAAAAAACACCCTCTTTCACCACTTTAATAATCCCCAAACACTCCTCCAGGTCTGACGTAATTTACACGAGATCCCACAACGTTTCAGCTCTGCTACATCGGAAGCTGACAGGAGCGGCTGTAGAGCACGACCGCTCTCCGTGAGCTTCACGGAGCAACTGAAGTGAGTCACGCTGTCAGCGGTGACGTCGCTCAGGTTCCCCGCGGCCGCAGCTGGATCCTCCAACTGTCTCAGGTGGAGGACTTCAGCTGTGGCCGCAGGTAACCTGAGTGACAGCACCATTGATTGTGCGGCTCACTTCAGTCACTCAGGTGATTTGCAATCACAGGTGAGTCCTTCACTTGTGATCACAAATGAGGCCGCGACATAGAGAGCCGCGTGATGACAGTGAACTCGGGTGAAGATCTTATGTCACTGCTGCGGACCCCTGTGTTCTGGCACTGACCTCAGAGGTTCATCTGAGTTCATTACAGCACACAGAGATAGAAGATGGGCTCAAGAGCAATTGGTGGAACAAGCCACTAATTTGAAGGACGTTGTGCAGGAGAAAGGGGGATCTGCTGAAAAATATTATGCCAGGCTCCAACGAGTCTCTCGGATCTCGGGTTCACTACGACCAATAAGTCACAAGCCAACCTCCTAATCACCACCTTTTTTCAAGGTCTGCAAACAGACCTTAAGGACATGGTAATGTCCACTCGACCCGAGATCATAAATCCTCCTGCCAAAGATGCTATCCTGGTTGTTAAAAGCTTCCAGAGAAGCCTGGTAAAACATCCAGCCCCGAAATTTAAATAGAATACCCCAGCACTGGTGTATACTAACACACCAGCGCAGCCCTTACCACAGCCCATGCCCCAACAGGGCCCAAACCCTGTCTATGTACCTTCAAACCACAGTGTCAACAAGAATACTGCCCTATGCAGCAGCAGCCATAATACTTTCAGCCACAGCATATTCAGCCACAACATAACCTTGTTATGACAATAATCAACGTGGCCATCAAAACCAATGTCTTATCTGTTGGCGTTGTGGCCAGCCCGGTCACTTCCAGAGAAGGTGCCGTACCCTAAAAGAGTGTGGCCGGGTACCCTCAAAACCATAACCAAAACCTGCAGCACATAAATGCACAATGAAGGTGTGGCCAATCAAATTCTGTCGTGATGGTCAGTTCAAATCAGGGTTTTTCTACATCTGTAACTTTAGATGTCACAGGGACCTCTATTAAATTCATGGTGGAGACTAGGGCGGTCAATTCTATTGTTAAAATATTTGATATACCACCTGATCACACCCTGCCCCTTTCTGATGATGTCCTTACCCTAGTGGGCGTAGATGGATTACCCACTACGCATACATTGACCGGTACCGGATGGATCTTTCCCTGTAATTCACAACCAGTTCGTGTTGTCAAAAAATCTTTCGAGTCAATTTATTAAAATTTGATTTGTTGAATAAATTAAAGGTCGCTATAAATTAAGATGGAGAAGGAGGTATTACTCTCACCCTGACTAAAGTAAGTTTCCCAGAAGGGTGTGAGGAGACTTGCCTCCTACGGGTACTTCTTACTGTGATGCTCTCTATGCCATGTGCTGATGAATCTGATGTAGACCATTATGGTCAAAAGGGCCTAATGATGTGGGTAAACTCCCTGTAGATCTAGTAATGATCTATCTGAAGCCAGGTGTGCCTTTTTCCTGGAGTATCACAGTATCCCTTTAAATCAGTCCAAGAAGCGGGTCTCCAAGGCCAAGTTGACACTGCAGCGAGACGTGAGAGTGACAGGGAAAGGTGGGGGCTAAGTCAGCTCCTAAGAAAAAAACTGACGAAGAAGAGAAAAAGGAAAATAAAATGGTTTCAGCAGAGATTTGCAAGGCTGCATGTGTTTCACTTTTTACTGATGAGTGTTTCTTGGCTGGTTGGGTGGGTTTTGTTTAACCCTTAGAGTTCAGGATTTCACCAGATATTATTAATAGTATCCTGCTAATATCTAAATAATTAAATTAACTTTGCAGGGAAAATTAGATTTTTTGAAATATGCAAATTAGGGTTTTTTTGTTTTTATGGTCATCTTTTTGTTTTGTGTTTCTGCATACAAATTGCCAGTATTAATTAGTTTTCTTTTCTTTTACAGATACAGAATATATATGAATCGTGTTGTCTATTGTAAGGTTTCAAAATTTTCCAGCAGTAGAAGGCACAGCAGACATATTGGATAGATGATCTAATGCATATTTCTTTAGTTTTTGTTTTTATAGATGGACAGACATATTGGATAGATGATCTAATGCATATTTCTTTTTTTTGTTTTTATAGATGGAACAAGATGCTGGTCGATTCTACACTGGAAATATCACGGTTTACACAACATGAGGTAGTGTACATTTGAACCACTCCCTCCCCTTCTATCGGTACAGGAGGAAGTGACATATTAATCCCCTCTCTAGTGGGTGAAGCAGAGGTAGGTAAGATAGTCAAAATGTGTATGTAGGATGTAGATCTTTCCTGTTGTCAAATGAGCTAGGTATGCTGTAGATAAAGTCTAAATCTGAGCTGATGGAATCGGATGGAGATCCCCGCACAGGTGCAGCTGACCAAGAAGCAGTGAACGGGCCTAGAGTTGAGGAGTCCTTTACCAATGCATATGGACCATACCTCGGTGGCACCTGTCACGTCAGTGACTTCTGTTACTCCTTGTGTTCTTAAATCCCTACAGGAACAAGCGAATCAACAAGGAATGGAGTGCGAGATGCAGGGAGCCAGCTGACTGAGGAAGGTCTGTGGATAAAGGGCGGTAAGCTTTCTCTGCCATGAGATCTCTTCTCAATGATGGCCCAGGTAACATGGACTAAAATCTGTGAAAGACGAATATCAGTGTGTGCTTTGGTGATGCCAGGGTTCAGTACCCAGGTGGGCAGACTCACCCGGTCTTGTAAAACACGTTCTTAAAACAATGAGACAAAACTGAAAAGAGTTCACAGAAGCACCCTGCACCTGCTCTACCCATTTTTAGAGACCGCAAACTGATTATAGATGTATATCATGAGCACGTTGTATGCAAGTCTGTGCGTGTTGTGTAGATTTCTTTCCAGGTTTGGTCAGAGGCATTCCAGTGCAGAAAGCAACATCATTGCTGAAAATCCACATAATGCAAGTGGTATGTAAAAAAAAACACAAAAAACAAACAGGTCTCTATGTAAAATGATTTTTTTGGTTTAACACAAGGCACGTACAATTTTCATATGATTGACTAAATAGTGAAATAAACAAGTGTATTTTCTAATTCCAGATCCTAAATCAGGGTTTGTAGTATATGGTTTTCAGTCAGGACACTGATTAATCCTAAAGGGACAAGCGAGAAAGAGTCATGAGTCAAGATTAGATGAGTTGATCCAGCTTGTCCCCACCATAGAAATTTCGATGAAGCTCAATCGCAGGACAACATGGATTCACGCCTCACATTACAGAAGGGTCGATCCACCGGAGCTGCACTGAGCATCCTGCTCATTCTGTATAATTGAGTATTTTTCAATAAACGAGTCCAGTCTATGACATTGGCTCATACGGTGAACACGTTTTGTGTGATCATTGTCTGATTCAGTAATATCTGCACAGATACAGTCATATGAAAAAGTTTGGGCACCCCTATTAATGTTAACCTTTTTTCTTTATAACAATTTGGGTTTTTGCAACAGCTATTTCAGTTTCATATATCTAATAAATGATGGACTCAGTAATATTTCTGGATTGAAATGAGGTTTATTGTACTAACAGAAAATGTGCAATCTGCATTCAAACAAAATTTGACAGGTGCATAAGTATCGGCACCCTTATCAATTTCTTGATTTGAACACTCCTAACTACTTTTTACTGGCTTACTGAGGCACTAAATTGGTTTTGTAACTTCATTGAGCTTTGAACTTCATAGGCAGGTGTATTCAATCATGAGAAAAGGTATTTAAGGTGGCCACTTGCAAGTTGGTCTCCTATTTGAATCTCCTATGAAGAGTGGCATCATGGGATCCTCAAAACAACTCTCAAATGATCTGAAAACAAAGATTATTCAACATAGTTGTTCAGGGGAAGGATACAAAAAGTTGTCTCAGAGATTTAAACTGTCAGTTTCCACTGTGAGGAACATAGTAAGGAAATGGAAGAACACAGGTACAGTTCTTGTTAAGCCCAGAAGTGGCAGGCCAAGAAAAATATCAGAAAGGCAGAGAAGAAGAATGGTGAGAACAGTCAAGGACAATCCACAGACCAGCTCCAAAGACCTGCAACATCATCTTGCTGCAGATGGTGTCACTGTGCATTGGTCAACAATACAGCACACTTTGCACAAGGAGAAGGTGTATGGGAGAGTGATGCGAAATAAGCCGTTTCTGCAAGCACGCCACAAACAGAGTCGCCGGAGGTATGCAAAAGCACATTTGGACAAGCCAGTTACATTTTGGAAGAAGGTCCTGTGGACTGATGAAACAAAGATTGAGTTGTTTGGTCATACAAAAAGGCGTTATGAATGGAGGCAAAAAAACACGGCATTCCAAGAAAAGCACTTGCTACCCACAGTAAAATTTGGTGGAGGTACCATCATGCTTTGGGGCTGTGTGGCAAATGCCAACACCGGGAATCTTGTTAAAGTTGAGGGTCGCATGGATTCAACTCAGTATCAGCAGATTCTTGATGAATAGTGACGACGTTGCAGTTACGCAGGGGGTGGATATTTCAGCAAGACAATGATCCAAAACACCAATCCAAATCTACTCAGGCATTCATGCAGAGGAACAATTACAATGTTCTGGAATGGCCATCCCAGTCCCCAGACCTGAAAATCATTGAACATCTGTGGGTTGATTTGAAGCGGGCTGTCCATGCTTGGCGACCATCAAACTTAACTGAACTGGAATTGTTTTGTAAACAGGAATGGTCAAAAATATCTTCATCCAGGAACTCATTAAAAAGCTACAGGAAGCGACTAGAGGCTGTGATTTTTGCAAAAGGAAGATCTCCAAAATATTAATGTCACTTTTATGTTGAGGTGCCCATACTTATGCACCTGTCAAATTTTGTTTAAATGCAGATTGCACATTTTCTGTTAGTACAATAAACCTCATTTCAATCCAGAAATCTTACTGAGTCCATCATTTATTAGATATATAAAACTGAACTAGGTGTTGCAGAAACCCAAATTGTTATAAAGAAAAAAGGTTAACATTACTAGGGGTGCCCAAACTTTTTCATATGACTGTATATAGCTAATTCGATCCATGCCTCTGATACTCTGAATGAAGATACCATTAGCTATCTTCACCTAAATTTCTCCTTTGACACTGCCAGAGGGTGCATTTTGTTTGTACAATTACAGAATGCAGCGTGCGCACATACCCTAATGCTACCTGCTTATTCCAGGTCTTTCTCTAGCTCTCCACAGTTAGTCCTTTGCTCTTGGTCACCTCTTCTGATAATTTTTTTCACTCCTCTGTCTGAAATCTTGAGACAAGCACCTAGGTGTAGCCGGTTTATGGTGAAATGTTCTTCTTTTCAATTCTAGATTATGGCCCCAAAAGTGCTGACTGGAATTTTTTGTAGTTTAGAAATCTTCTGTATCCAATGCCATCAGTATGTTTTGCACAAGAAAGCTGCAAAAGTCGTGAGACAGCCCATTGATTTTACCCATCAGGCAACGTTTCTTGTATGGCACCTTGGTAATGAGTCACTTTTTTATAGGACATCAGTTGAACCAGCTGCTATTTTTCAATAAGTTGCAGGATTGCTTTCTAATTACTGATAAGATTTCAGCTGGTGTCATGACTTTCCATGGCTTTTTGCACATCTTTCTTTATGCATTCAATACATTTTTCCTGTTATTTCTCATTATTACACATCACTTAATTTATGGACAGCTACGGTTTGATTTCTCTTTCCTATGTGGACTGGATAAGTTGTTACCAACATCTGATGAGAAACTGTCAAACATGGTGGTGGCAGCATCATGGTTTGGGCCTGCTTTTCTTCAGCAGGGACAGGGAAGATGGTTAAAATTGATGGGAAGATGGATGGAGCCAAATACAGGACCATTCTTGAAGAAAACCTCTTGGAGTTTGCAAAAGACCTGAGACTGGGATGGAGATTTGTCTTCCAACAAGACAATGATCCCAAACATAAAGCAAAATCTACAATGGAATGGTTCACAAATAAATGTATTCAGGTATTAGAATGGCCAATTCAAAGTCCAGACCTGAATCCAATCAAGAATCTGTGGAAAGAGCTGAAAACTGCTGTTCACAAACGCTCTCCATCCAACCTCACTCAGCTCGAGCTGTTTGCAAAGGAAGAATGGGCAAGAATTTCAGTCTCTTGATATGCAAAATTGATAGAGACAAACTCAAGCGTCTTGCAGCTGTAATCGCAGCAAAAGGTGACACTACAAAGTATTAACTTAAAGGGGACGAATAATATTGCACGCCCCACTTTTCAGTTATTTCAGTTATTCTTCACCACAACATTAAAATTTTTATCTTTATGTTTGAAGCCTGAAATATGGGAAAAGGTTGAAAAATTCAACAGAGCCTAATACTTTTGCAAGGCACTGTAGCTCTCAATATACGAGGGGCTGCTGATAAGTCTGAGTTTACCCAGTAAGAAACGAGATAGGATGATGAAACTTTACATTTATTCCACATACTCTCCACTGATGTCAACACACTTCTTACATTGGTATTCCAAGTTCTGTAAGCCTAGCAAAAAGAAGGATTTCGGTTGTGCCTCAAACCAGGCATCTGTAGCAGCTATGGAATCCGAAATGGTGTGAAATTTGGTACCCTTGAGGTCTTTCTTCAAGTTTCCAAACAGATGATAGTCAGAGGGAGCTAGATCTGGTGAATAAGGTGGGTGGTCAACCAGCTGGAAGCCCAGTTCTGACAGTTTTGTTGTGGTCACTTGTGCAGTGTGAGTGGAGGCATTGTCTTGCAGGAACAAGATTCCTTTGGACAGCTTGCCGCACCTTTTGGCCTTCGGAGCTGCCTTTAGTTGGTCCAAAAGTTCAATGTAATAGCTTGCATTGATGGTGGAACCCTTTTGAAGGTAGTCCACTTGCAGCACACCCTCCTTATCCCAGAATACAGACGCCATCACCTTAGTGGCTGATTTTTGCATCCAGAACTTCTTTGGACGAGGAGAACCACTGTGCCTCCACTCTTTTGATTGTTCCTTGTTTTCAGGGTCATACAAATAAATCCAGGTCTCATCCATAGTGACCAGTCGATCCAGGAAGTTCTTATCAGTCTGGAAACATTGACAAATGGACCTGGAAGTTTAGGGTCCCACTTTGCAGATAGCTTCCTCTAAAATATCCAAATGTTCATGGATAAGGACACAAACACATTCACGGGAAATCCCCATGATGTCTGCTATTGCTTTAGCTGAAATTCGTTGATTCTCAGTATGAGGTTGTGCACAGCATTGCCGATCTCCAGAACAAGAACCACTCTCGGTCGTCCATGACGTTCCTCATCACTGGTGCTGAAGTGGCCAGTTTTAACTGTGGAATATGAAGTGTATTGATTCCCCAATGTCTGCGAGATATCACCATGAATATCCTTTGTGGACTTTCCTTGCAGAAACAAGAATTTTATCACTCCTCTGCTCTCAGTTGCTGTGAATATTGCATTAGACTCCGCCATTTTGTTTTTCCACGTGCGTAGAACACCGTTGCCATAAGATTTAAACATGAAATTTTGAAAACATATATTAGACACATAAGACTTTCATGTGATGTAGTATGTGTTACCATAGAAACAAAAAAAGATCACAAAGCTAAAGACTTATCAGCAGACCCTCGTACAGGATGAGCACCCACATAGCTCTCAATATACAGTATTAGCCCTCACAAAGCTCTCTATATAAAGGATGAGCCCTCACGTAGCTCTCTATATAAAATATGAACCCCCACATAGCCCCCTATATAAAGTATGAGCCCTCACATAGCTCTCTATATACAGGATAAGCCCTAACATAGCTCTCTATATACAGGATGAGCCTTCACATAGCTCTCCATATAAAATATGAACCCCAGATAGCACCCTATATACAGGATAAGCCCTCATATAGCCCCCTATATACAGTATGAGCCCTCACACAGCTTTCTATATAAAGGTGAGCCCTCACATAGTTCTCTATATAAAATATGAACGCCACATAGCTCTCTATATACAGTATGAGCCCTCTAATAGCTCCCAATACACAGGAGGGTCCCCTACATAGGTCTATATACAGGATAAGCCCTCAAATAGCCCTCTATATGCAGTAGGAGCCCTCACCTAGACCCTCTATATGCAGTATGAGCCCTCACCTAGCTCTCTATATAAAGGATGAGCCCTCACATAGCTCTCTATATCAAATATGAACCACCACATAGCCCCCTATATATAGTATAAGCCCTCACATAACCCCCTATATACAGTATGAACCCTCACATAGCTTTCTATATAAAGGATGAGCTTTCACATAGTTCTCTATATAGAATATGAACCTCACATACCTCTCTATATACAGTATGAGCCCTCACATAGCTCCCAATACACAGGATGGTCCCCTACATAGCTCTCTATATAAAGGATGAGCCCTCACATAGTTCTCTATATACAGGATAAGCCCTCACATAGCTGTCTATATCAAAAATGAACCCCCACAGTCCCCTATATACAGTGTAAACCCTCACATTGCCACTATATACAGGAAAAACCCTCACACAGCTCTCTATATACAGGATGAAACCTCATATATCTCTCTATATTCAGGATGAACCTTCACATGGCTACCTTTATACAGTATGAGCCCTTAGATAGCCCTATATACAGGATGAGCATGCACATAGCTTCCAAGATGCGGGATGAGCCATCACATAGCTCGCTATATACTGGATGAGCCCTCACACAGCTCTCTATATACAGGATAAGCCCTCACATAGCTCCCTATATACAGGAGGAGACTGAACATAGCTCCCTATATACAAGAGGTGCCCACACATTTCTCTCTATACACAGGATGAGCCCCCATATAGCCCAGTATATACAGTATGAGCCCCCAGTCAGCCACCTATATACAGTATGATCCCCCACATAGTCTCCTATATACAGTATGAGCTCACACACAACCCCCTACATACAGCATAATCCCCCATAGCTTTCTATATACAGTATGAGCCCTCTATACGATATGAGTCCCCGGACAGCCCCTTAAATACAGTATGAGCCCCTGCATAGCCCCCTATATACAGTATAATCCTCACATAGCCCCCTATGTACAGGATTGGCCCTGCCATTACACACTATATAAAAGCATGGATTCCATAAACATATTAAGAAAAAAAACACACACAGACCTCACTTTCGTTCCTTTGGCACTCTGCTTTGGTCCACAAGACTCCACTTCTTCACACATGCTGGTACCAACTGATGATGCCACAGAACAGGCCACGGGACCTCAGCTGGAGCTGAGCTGCCATTCTGTATTGCCAGCAATGGAGCGCCAGGAAAGCTCCCAGTTCCGACATGTGCACAGCTGTTAATGGTGCAAACATTATAGTGAGGGTAATTGTGACGCCCTGGCCCCGCCAGGTGTCGCACACGGGGTAGGCCCCCCGCATAACACCTTCCCAAAAAGGGTTACACCAAAGCCAACCAAATCATAGTCACCCCCCTCAGGGTAGGACAGGCACACCAATGGGCGGGAGCAGGCGGATGGAGCACGCCCACCTAGGGGTCTAGAGAACCTGGGGCGGGAAAAGTAGTCAGTTCAAGTCTGAGTTGAAGTGGAGTTGAGTGGAAGTTGAAGGAGGAGAGGAGTGAAGCCTGTGACAGTGACAGTCTGTCACGTGGAAGTAGCAGCAGAGAGGCGTCGGGACGGAGCCCCGGCGTATTGGCTAGGTGGCAGACGGTTGTCCATATCTGACAGAAGTTGGGAAGACGGCTGCGGGAGATCCGAGGAGGACAGGGTTGGAGCCCGCCGGTACCGAGTACCGGAGATCTGAACCGGAAACTGTGCAGAGAGGGGGTACTTGGACCCTGAAGCCAGGACCGGAACTAAAGGCCTAGCTAATTAACCAATTGAGGGCAGGATTATAGGTCCTGTCCCAACCAAAGTCCCAAAAGCAGACAACCACCCACCGAGGGGGTAAGGGCATCCGCCAGGGCCCGTAGATCCCAAGGGTCAGCGTCAGCGGGCACGGTTCCCAACCAAAAGTACCGGGAGCGGACTCCCGTGTTCCATACCGGGAAGTCCACACACTACAAAACACAGTGCAGAGGAAAAGTGACACAGACCACCAGCCCGGGTGTGGGACCAGAGTAAACCTGGCCGCGGCGGCCGGTCACCAACACATTGGTTTACCGATTGGACTTGTGTGAAGTTATTTGTGAGTACATTGACATCCCCCGGTGTGTCCGGGCGCGCCGGCACCTGCAGTCACCATCCTCAACACAGAGACACTGAGAACTGGGGCAGCAATCCCTACCCACGGAGGGGTTAACATCCAGCTGCAAGCCCATCACCCCTGGGTGCTCCCCAGCAGCAGCGGTGGTGCTACATTTCACCACACACCATAGGTGGCGTCACAAAATCCTCGTATATAAACGTCCCCTTTTCATTCGAAGTGTCCGCGAGACCCCCCGGGTCCGGAGACCCCTCGAGCCACACTGCAGATCCGGATCCGATCAGCTCGGCTGCTGGTGTGAGGGCGGCACATAATCTCACTTGCCCTCATTATAATCTACCTATCAGTATGTAATAGACTAATCTGTACACTGTATGTGCTATGTTTTATTTACACAGATATATACTGTTATATGCACTGTACTAATCACACCTGCACATACAGGACCTCACATATATATGGAGCCAGGGTCGGACTGGGGTGTGAGGGGCCTACCAGGGAAATTGCCTCTAGGGGCCCGCACTATAGCTACTGTAAACGTTTTTATTACTTGATCATTTTCGGCTTCTCTCAGTATAACGTGCGACTTTTAGCAAATCCTACAGTGCGCAGAAGAGCCCTGTCCTGTGCCTGCAGATATCACAGGATTTCCTGTAGCCTCTTATTTATTGTAGTTAATAATGGAATCTATTATTTACAGTCAGTCGCAGGTTTTCTTACACACGGACATTCCTTGTCCTAGGAAAACCACCGAGTACAACAGCCAAACAATAATCAAAGAGAAGCAGAACGTTATCCAGCATCTTCATATGGAAACGTTTACTAACATTAATCCCCCTCTGCCCTCATCTGGGAAATCCCCTGTAAGGGTGCGTGCCCAGCCGTCCACGATCAGTGTTTGCAGCATGTTGGCTGTAGCATGGTTCAGCTGCATCCAAAACGCTGCGTTGTAAGTACAAGCACAGTGGAGGGATTTCTAGAAATCCCGTGCCCAATGTGATTCTTGTTTCCGCAGCAAACACTGACCTGCGGATCTTCTTTCTAGACCACAGCATGTCAATTGTTTGCTGCGTGATCATATGCTCCTCCGTATGGAGAACACAAGTGAAAGACCGCAGCGCACTGAAGCCTGATTGTGGGTATGAGCAGCTGCGGTCTCCTGCGGAGAACACTCGCAGCCCCGCAGGTCCGGACCCGCTCCATGCAGAACACAGTGAGTCCTGATCGTGGGCATATACCCTAAGGGGCACTTTGCACACTGCGACATCGCAGGCCGATGCTGCGATGCCGAGTGCGATAGTCCCCGCCCCCGTCGCAGCAGCGATATGTGGTGATAGCTGGCGTAGCGAAAATTATCGCTACGCCAGCTTCACACACACACTCACCTGCCGTGCGACGTCCCTGTGGCCGGCGACCCGCCTCCTTGTTAAGGGGGCGGGTCGTGCGGCGTCACTGCGACGTCACACGGCAGGCGGCCAATCGGAGCGGAGGGGCGGAGATGAGCAGGATGTAAACATCCTGCCCACCTTCTTCCTTCCGCATATCCTACGGAAGCCGCAGTGACGCTGGTAGGAGATGTTCCTCGCTCCTGCGGCTTCACACACAGCGATGTGTGCTGCCGCAGGAGCGAGGAACAACATCGGACCGTCGCGTCAGCGTAATTATGAATTACGCCGACGCTGCACCGATGATACGATTACGACGCTTTTGCGCTCGTTAATCGTATCATCAAGGCTTTACAAACTGCGATGTCGCATGCGATGCCGGATGTGCGTCACTTTCAATTTGACCCCACCGACATCGCACCTGCAATGTCGCAGTGTGCAAAGTGCCCCTAAGAGTCAGTGTGTGGAGGTGTGAAGCATTACCACCAAATACACTTTACCATTTGGAGACTCTGGTGAATATTTGTCTTCACTATAGTTTCTAAACTAGTGTTACATGTTGGATAAACCCTTCACTAGTCCTGTGTATTCTGACAACACTGCTCTATAGACAGATCAGGCTTTTTTTTTACATATATAGTATTTATACTGAAGCTCCTCTTGTACTATCATCACATATAGAGGCCCCCTGAAGAGTAATTACATATAGCCTAAGATAATGACACTAACACTGGGGCACTGGGGGTACAGGATAATGACATTGACACTGGGGGTACAGGATAATGACACTGGGGTATAGGGCAATGTCACTGACACTGGGGTTACAGGATAATGACACTGACACTGGGGTTACAGGATAATGACACTGACACTGGAGGTACAGGATAATGACACTGACACTGGGGGTACAGGATAATGACACCGACACTGGGGGTACAAGATAATGACACTGACACTGGGGGTACAGGATAATGACACTGACACTGGGGGTACAGGATAATGACACTGACACTGGGGGTACAGGATAATGACACTGACACTGGAATACAGGATAATGACACTGGGGATACAGGATAATGACACTGATACTGGGGGTACAGGATAATGACACTGACACTGGGGGTACAGGATAATGACACTGACACTGGGGGTACAGGATAATGACACTGACACTGGGGGTACAGGATAATGACACTGACACTGGAGTACAGGATAATGACACTGGGGATACAGGATAATGACACTGATACTCGGGGTACAGGATAATGACACTGACACTGGGGGTACAGGATAATGACACTGACACTGGGGGTACAGGATAATGACACCGACACTGGGGGTACAAGATAATGACACTGACACTGGGGGTACAGGATAATGACACTGACACTGGGGGTACAGGATAATGACACTGACACTGGGGGTACAGGATAATGACACTGACACTGGGGGTACAGGATAATGACACTGACACTGGAATACAGGATAATGACACTGGGGATACAGGATAATGACACTGATACTGGGGGTACAGGATAATGACACTGACACTGGGGGTACAGGATAATGACACTGACACTGGGGGTACAGGATAATGACACTGACACTGGGGGTACAGGATAATGACACTGACACTGGAGTACAGGATAATGACACTGGGGATACAGGATAATGACACTGATACTCGGGGTACAGGATAATGACACTGACACTGGGGGTACAGGATAATGACACTGACACTGGGGGTACAGGATAATGACACTGACACTGGAGGAACAGGATAATGACACTGACACTGGGAGTACAGGATAATGACACTGGGGATACAGGATAATGACACTGATACTGGGGGTACAGGATAATGACACTGACACTGGGGGTACAGGATAATGACACTGACACTGGGGGTACAGGATAATGACACTGACACTGGAGTACAGGATAATGACACTGGGGATACAGGATAATGACACTGATACTCGGGGTACAGGATAATGACACTGACACTGGGGGTACAGGATAATGACACTGACACTGGGGGTACAGGATAATGACACTGACACTGGGGGTACAGGATAATGACACTGACACTGGGAGTACAGGATAATGACACTGGGGATACAGGATAATGACACTGATACTGGGGGTACAGGATAATGACACTGACACTGGGGGTACAGGATAATGACACTGACACTGGGGGTACAGGATAATGACACTGACACTGGAGTACAGGATAATGACACTGGGGATACAGGATAATGACACTGATACTCGGGGTACAGGATAATGACACTGACACTGGGGGTACAGGATAATGACACTGACACTGGGGTACAGGATAATGACACTGACACTGGAGGAACAGGATAATGACACAGACACTGGGGTACAGGATAATGACACTGGGGGTACAGGATAATGACACTGACACTGGGGTACAGGATAATGACACTGACACTGGAGGAACAGGATAATGACACAGACACTGGGGTACAGGACAATGACACCGACACTGGGGGTACAAGATAATGACACTGACACTGGAGGTACAGGATAATGACACTGACACTGGGGGTACAGGATAATGACACCGACACTGGGGGTACAAGATAATGACACTGACACTAGGGGTACAGGATAATGACACTGACACTGGGGGTACAGGATAATGACACTGACACTGGGGGTACAGGATAATGACACTGACACTGGGGGTATAGGATAATGACACTGACACTGGAGTACAGCATAATGACACTGGGGATACAGGATAATGACACTGATACTGGGGGTACAGGATAATGACACTGACACTGGGGGTACAGGATAATGACACTGACACTGGGGGTACAGGATAATGACACTGACACTGGGGGTACAGGATAATGACACTGACACTGGGAGTACAGGATAATGACACTGGGGATACAGGATAATGACACTGATACTGGGGGTACAGGATAATGACACTGACACTGGGGGTACAGGATAATGACACTGACACTGGGGGTACAGGATAATGACACTGACACTGGAGTACAAGATAATGACACTGGGGATACAGGATAATGACACTGACACTGAGGGTACAGGACAATGACACTGACACTGGGGGTACAGGATAATAACACCGACACTGGGGGTACAGGATAATGACACTGACACTGGGGGTACAGGATAATGACACTGACACTGGGAGTACAGGATAATGACACTGACACTGGAGGAACAGGATAATGACACAGACACTGGGGTACAGGATAATGACACTGGGGATACAGGATAATGACACTGACACTGGAGTACAGGACAATGACACTGACACTGGAGGTACAGGATAATGACACTGACACTGGAGTACAGGATAATGACACTGGAGGTACAGGATAATGACACTGACACTGGGGGTATAGGATAATGACACTGACACTGGGGGTACAGGATAATGACACTGACACTGGGGTTACAGGATAATGACACTGACACTGGGGGGACAGGATAATAACACTGACACTGGGGGTACAGGATAATGACACTGACATTGGGGGTACAGGATAATGACACTGACACTAGGGGTAGCAATGGGCCCCCCAGCCTTGTGTACTCTAGCAATGGGCCTCTCTTCCTGTCCCCTATTATGCCATTGTTCACACACACACACGCACGCACGCACACACACACACACACACACACACACACGTTATTCTCACCTGTCCTCCGTACCTGCGCTGTCCTTACCTTACCAGTCCGCAGGCTCATGGACCCCTCCATGATCTCGTCCGGTGCACGGAGCCGCCGCTGCCGCAGAATGCCATCATGGCTTTACTGCAATTAAATGCTTTGCAGCGCCGTAAAGCATTTAACTGCAGTAAAGCAATGAAGTCAACCTGCAGCGGCGGCTCCGTGCACCGGACGGGTCACTGAGGGGGTCTGTGTCTTGCGGTCTGGAGCACCACGGGAACAGAGGAGAA
>NW_027443410.1:0-46779 GCF_048569485.1 Anomaloglossus baeobatrachus | reverse complement strand
CCCGAGATAATCGTCTCCATGCTCCAAATCCATTTTAAAGCCATTTTTAAGGCATTTCGCGCATACATGAAATGAACACATTTTTCTCCAAAACTATAACAGATGCAAGCTTGTCCTGTTTGGTGGAGATGATATTTAATAAAATAAGTAGAAATCCACTAAAAGTTTTGTTTGGTTATCTTGCAATCCCGAGATAATCGTCTCCATGCTCCAAATCCATTTTAAAGCCATTTTTAAGGCATTTCGCGCATACATGAAATGAACACATTTTTCTCCAAAACTATAACAGATGCAAGCTTGTCCTGTTTGGTGGAGATGATATTTAATAAAATAAGTAGAAATCCACTAAAAGTTTTTGTTTGGTTATCTTGCAATCCCGAGATAATCGTCTCCATGCTCCAAATCCATTTTAAAGCCATTTTTAAGGCATTTCGCGCATACATGAAATGAACACATTTTTCTCCAAAACTATAACAGATGCAAGCTTGTCCTGTTTGGTGGAGATGATATTTAATAAAATAGTAGAAATCCACTAAAAGTTTTGTTTGGTTATCTTGCAATCCCGAGATAATCGTCTCCATGCTCCAAATCCATTTTAAAGCCATTTTTAAGGCATTTCGCGCATACATGAAATGAACACATTTTTCTCCAAAACTATAACAGATGCAAGCTTGTCCTGTTTGGTGGAGATGATATTTAATAAAATAAGTAGAAATCCACTAAAAGTTTTGTTTGGTTATCTTGCAATCCCGAGATAATCGTCTCCATGCTCCAAATCTATTTTAAAGCCATTTTTAAGGCATTTCGCGCATACATGAAATGAACACATTTTTCTCCAAAACTATAACAGATGCAAGCTTGTCCTGTTTGGTGGAGATGATATTTAATAAAATAAGTAGAAATCCACTAAAAGTTTTGTTTGGTTATCTTGCAATCCCGAGATAATCGTCTCCATGCTCCAAATCCATTTTAAAGCCATTTTTAAGGCATTTCGCGCATACATGAAATGAACACATTTTTCTCCAAAACTATAACAGATGCAAGCTTGTCCTGTTTGGTGGAGATGATATTTAATAAAATAAGTAGAAATCCACTAAAAGTTTTGTTTGGTTATCTTGCAATCCCGAGATAATCGTCTCCATGCTCCAAATCCATTTTAAAGCCATTTTTAAGGCATTTCGCGCATACATGAAATGAACACATTTTTCTCCAAAACTATAACAGATGCAAGCTTGTCCTGTTTGGTGGAGATGATATTTAATAAAATAAGTAGAAATCCACTAAAAGTTTTGTTTGGTTATCTTGCAATCCCGAGATAATCGTCTCCATGCTCCAAATCCATTTTAAAGCCATTTTTAAGGCATTTCGCGCATACATGAAATGAACACATTTTTCTCCAAAACTATAACAGATGCAAGCTTGTCCTGTTTGGTGGAGATGATATTTAATAAAATAAGTAGAAATCCACTAAAAGTTTGTTTGGTTATCTTGCAATCCCGAGATAATCGTCTCCATGCTCCAAATCCATTTTAAAGCCATTTTTAAGGCATTTCGCGCATACATGAAATGAACACATTTTCTCCAAAACTATAACAGATGCAAGCTTGTCCTGTTTGGTGGAGATGATATTTAATAAAATAAGTAGAAATCCACTAAAAGTTTTGTTTGGTTATCTTGCAATCCCGAGATAATCGTCTCCATGCTCCAAATCCATTTTAAAGCCATTTTAAGGCATTTCGCGCATACATGAAATGAACACATTTTTCTCCAAAACTATAACAGATGCAAGCTTGTCCTGTTTGGTGGAGATGATATTTAATAAAATAAGTAGAAATCCACTAAAAGTTTTGTTTGGTTATCTTGCAATCCCGAGATAATCGTCTCCATGCTCCAAATCCATTTTAAAGCCATTTTTAAGGCATTTCGCGCATACATGAAATGAACACATTTTTCTCCAAAACTATAACAGATGCAAGCTTGTCCTGTTTGGTGGAGATGATATTTAATAAAATAAGTAGAAATCCACTAAAAGTTTTGTTTGGTTATCTTGCAATCCCGAGATAATCGTCTCCATGCTCCAAATCCATTTTAAAGCCATTTTAAGGCATTTCGCGCATACATGAAATGAACACATTTTTCTCCAAAACTATAACAGATGCAAGCTTGTCCTGTTTGGTGGAGATGATATTTAATAAAATAAGTAGAAATCCACTAAAAGTTTTGTTTGGTTATCTTGCAATCCCGAGATAATCGTCTCCATGCTCCAAATCCATTTTAAAGCCATTTTTAAGGCATTTCGCGCATACATGAAATGAACACATTTTTCTCCAAAACTATAACAGATGCAAGCTTGTCCTGTTTGGTGGAGATGATATTTAATAAAATAAGTAGAAATCCACTAAAAGTTTTGTTTGGTTATCTTGCAATCCCGAGATAATCGTCTCCATGCTCCAAATCCATTTTAAAGCCATTTTTAAGGCATTTCGCGCATACATGAAATGAACACATTTTTCTCCAAAACTATAACAGATGCAAGCTTGTCCTGTTTGGTGGAGATGATATTTAATAAAATAAGTAGAAATCCACTAAAAGTTTTGTTTGGTTATCTTGCAATCCCGAGATAATCGTCTCCATGCTCCAAATCCATTTTAAAGCCATTTTTAAGGCATTTCGCGCATACATGAAATGAACACATTTTTCTCCAAAACTATAACAGATGCAAGCTTGTCCTGTTTGGTGGAGATGATATTTAATAAAATAAGTAGAAATCCACTAAAAGTTTTGTTTGGTTATCTTGCAATCCCGAGATAATCGTCTCCATGCTCCAAATCCATTTTAAAGCCATTTTTAAGGCATTTCGCGCATACATGAAATGAACACATTTTTCTCCAAAACTATAACAGATGCAAGCTTGTCCTGTTTGGTGGAGATGATATTTAATAAAATAAGTAGAAATCCACTAAAAGTTTTGTTTGGTTATCTTGCAATCCCGAGATAATCGTCTCCATGCTCCAAATCCATTTTAAAGCCATTTTTAAGGCATTTCGCGCATACATGAAATGAACACATTTTTCTCCAAAACTATAACAGATGCAAGCTTGTCCTGTTTGGTGGAGATGATATTTAATAAAATAAGTAGAAATCCACTAAAAGTTTTGTTTGGTTATCTTGCAATCCCGAGATAATCGTCTCCATGCTCCAAATCCATTTTAAAGCCATTTTTAAGGCATTTCGCGCATACATGAAATGAACACATTTTTCTCCAAAACTATAACAGATGCAAGCTTGTCCTGTTTGGTGGAGATGATATTTAATAAAATAAGTAGAAATCCACTAAAAGTTTTGTTTGGTTATCTTGCAATCCCGAGATAATCGTCTCCATGCTCCAAATCCATTTTAAAGCCATTTTTAAGGCATTTCGCGCATACATGAAATGAACACATTTTTCTCCAAAACTATAACAGATGCAAGCTTGTCCTGTTTGGTGGAGATGATATTTAATAAAATAAGTAGAAATCCACTAAAAGTTTTGTTTGGTTATCTTGCAATCCCGAGATAATCGTCTCCATGCTCCAAATCCATTTTAAAGCCATTTTTAAGGCATTTCGCGCATACATGAAATGAACACATTTTTCTCCAAAACTATAACAGATGCAAGCTTGTCCTGTTTGGTGGAGATGATATTTAATAAAATAAGTAGAAATCCACTAAAAGTTTTGTTTGGTTATCTTGCAATCCCGAGATAATCGTCTCCATGCTCCAAATCCATTTTAAAGCCATTTTTAAGGCATTTCGCGCATACATGAAATGAACACATTTTTCTCCAAAACTATAACAGATGCAAGCTTGTCCTGTTTGGTGGAGATGATATTTAATAAAATAAGTAGAAATCCACTAAAAGTTTTGTTTGGTTATCTTGCAATCCCGAGATAATCGTCTCCATGCTCCAAATCCATTTTAAAGCCATTTTTAAGGCATTTCGCGCATACATGAAATGAACACATTTTTCTCCAAAACTATAACAGATGCAAGCTTGTCCTGTTTGGTGGAGATGATATTTAATAAAATAAGTAGAAATCCACTAAAAGTTTTGTTTGGTTATCTTGCAATCCCGAGATAATCGTCTCCATGCTCCAAATCCATTTTAAAGCCATTTTTAAGGCATTTCGCGCATACATGAAATGAACACATTTTTCTCCAAAACTATAACAGATGCAAGCTTGTCCTGTTTGGTGGAGATGATATTTAATAAAATAAGTAGAAATCCACTAAAAGTTTTGTTTGGTTATCTTGCAATCCCGAGATAATCGTCTCCATGCTCCAAATCCATTTAAAGCCATTTTTAAGGCATTTCGCGCATACATGAAATGAACACATTTTTCTCCAAAACTATAACAGATGCAAGCTTGTCCTGTTTGGTGGAGATGATATTTAATAAAATAAGTAGAAATCCACTAAAAGTTTTGTTTGGTTATCTTGCAATCCCGAGATAATCGTCTCCATGCTCCAAATCCATTTTAAAGCCATTTTTAAGGCATTTCGCGCATACATGAAATGAACACATTTTTCTCCAAAACTATAACAGATGCAAGCTTGTCCTGTTTGGTGGAGATGATATTTAATAAAATAAGTAGAAATCCACTAAAAGTTTTGTTTGGTTATCTTGCAATCCCGAGATAATCGTCTCCATGCTCCAAATCCATTTTAAAGCCATTTTTAAGGCATTTCGCGCATACATGAAATGAACACATTTTTCTCCAAAACTATAACAGATGCAAGCTTGTCCTGTTTGGTGGAGATGATATTTAATAAAATAAGTAGAAATCCACTAAAAGTTTTGTTTGGTTATCTTGCAATCCGAGATAATCGTCTCCATGCTCCAAATCCATTTTAAAGCCATTTTTAAGGCATTTCGCGCATACATGAAATGAACACATTTTTCTCCAAAACTATAACAGATGCAAGCTTGTCCTGTTTGGTGGAGATGATATTTAATAAAATAAGTAGAAATCCACTAAAAGTTTTGTTTGGTTATCTTGCAATCCCGAGATAATCGTCTCCATGCTCCAAATCCATTTTAAAGCCATTTTTAAGGCATTTCGCGCATACATGAAATGAACACATTTTTCTCCAAAACTATAACAGATGCAAGCTTGTCCTGTTTGGTGGAGATGATATTTAATAAAATAAGTAGAAATCCACTAAAAGTTTTGTTTGGTTATCTTGCAATCCCGAGATAATCGTCTCCATGCTCCAAATCCATTTTAAAGCCATTTTTAAGGCATTTCGCGCATACATGAAATGAACACATTTTTCTCCAAAACTATAACAGATGCAAGCTTGTCCTGTTTGGTGGAGATGATATTTAATAAAATAAGTAGAAATCCACTAAAAGTTTTGTTTGGTTATCTTGCAATCCCGAGATAATCGTCTCCATGCTCCAAATCCATTTTAAAGCCATTTTTAAGGCATTTCGCGCATACATGAAATGAACACATTTTTCTCCAAAACTATAACAGATGCAAGCTTGTCCTGTTTGGTGGAGATGATATTTAATAAAATAAGTAGAAATCCACTAAAAGTTTTGTTTGGTTATCTTGCAATCCCGAGATAATCGTCTCCATGCTCCAAATCCATTTTAAAGCCATTTTTAAGGCATTTCGCGCATACATGAAATGAACACATTTTTCTCCAAAACTATAACAGATGCAAGCTTGTCCTGTTTGGTGGAGATGATATTTAATAAAATAAGTAGAAATCCACTAAAAGTTTTGTTTGGTTATCTTGCAATCCCGAGATAATCGTCTCCATGCTCCAAATCCATTTTAAAGCCATTTTTAAGGCATTTCGCGCATACATGAAATGAACACATTTTTCTCCAAAACTATAACAGATGCAAGCTTGTCCTGTTTGGTGGAGATGATATTTAATAAAATAAGTAGAAATCCACTAAAAGTTTTGTTTGGTTATCTTGCAATCCCGAGATAATCGTCTCCATGCTCCAAATCCATTTTAAAGCCATTTTTAAGGCATTTCGCGCATACATGAAATGAACACATTTTTCTCCAAAACTATAACAGATGCAAGCTTGTCCTGTTTGGTGGAGATGATATTTAATAAAATAAGTAGAAATCCACTAAAAGTTTTGTTTGGTTATCTTGCAATCCCGAGATAATCGTCTCCATGCTCCAAATCCATTTTAAAGCCATTTTTAAGGCATTTCGCGCATACATGAAATGAACACATTTTTCTCCAAAACTATAACAGATGCAAGCTTGTCCTGTTTGGTGGAGATGATATTTAATAAAATAAGTAGAAATCCACTAAAAGTTTTGTTTGGTTATCTTGCAATCCCGAGATAATCGTCTCCATGCTCCAAATCCATTTTAAAGCCATTTTTAAGGCATTTCGCGCATACATGAAATGAACACATTTTTCTCCAAAACTATAACAGATGCAAGCTTGTCCTGTTTGGTGGAGATGATATTTAATAAAATAAGTAGAAATCCACTAAAAGTTTTGTTTGGTTATCTTGCAATCCCGAGATAATCGTCTCCATGCTCCAAATCCATTTTAAAGCCATTTTTAAGGCATTTCGCGCATACATGAAATGAACACATTTTTCTCCAAAACTATAACAGATGCAAGCTTGTCCTGTTTGGTGGAGATGATATTTAATAAAATAAGTAGAAATCCACTAAAAGTTTTGTTTGGTTATCTTGCAATCCCGAGATAATCGTCTCCATGCTCCAAATCCATTTTAAAGCCATTTTTAAGGCATTTCGCGCATACATGAAATGAACACATTTTTCTCCAAAACTATAACAGATGCAAGCTTGTCCTGTTTGGTGGAGATGATATTTAATAAAATAAGTAGAAATCCACTAAAAGTTTTGTTTGGTTATCTTGCAATCCCGAGATAATCGTCTCCATGCTCCAAATCCATTTTAAAGCCATTTTTAAGGCATTTCGCGCATACATGAAATGAACACATTTTTCTCCAAAACTATAACAGATGCAAGCTTGTCCTGTTTGGTGGAGATGATATTTAATAAAATAAGTAGAAATCCACTAAAAGTTTTGTTTGGTTATCTTGCAATCCCGAGATAATCGTCTCCATGCTCCAAATCCATTTTAAAGCCATTTTTAAGGCATTTCGCGCATACATGAAATGAACACATTTTTCTCCAAAACTATAACAGATGCAAGCTTGTCCTGTTTGGTGGAGATGATATTTAATAAAATAAGTAGAAATCCACTAAAAGTTTTGTTTGGTTATCTTGCAATCCCGAGATAATCGTCTCCATGCTCCAAATCCATTTTAAAGCCATTTTTAAGGCATTTCGCGCATACATGAAATGAACACATTTTTCTCCAAAACTATAACAGATGCAAGCTTGTCCTGTTTGGTGGAGATGATATTTAATAAAATAAGTAGAAATCCACTAAAAGTTTTGTTTGGTTATCTTGCAATCCCGAGATAATCGTCTCCATGCTCCAAATCCATTTTAAAGCCATTTTTAAGGCATTTCGCGCATACATGAAATGAACACATTTTTCTCCAAAACTATAACAGATGCAAGCTTGTCCTGTTTGGTGGAGATGATATTTAATAAAATAAGTAGAAATCCACTAAAAGTTTTGTTTGGTTATCTTGCAATCCCGAGATAATCGTCTCCATGCTCCAAATCCATTTTAAAGCCATTTTTAAGGCATTTCGCGCATACATGAAATGAACACATTTTTCTCCAAAACTATAACAGATGCAAGCTTGTCCTGTTTGGTGGAGATGATATTTAATAAAATAAGTAGAAATCCACTAAAAGTTTTGTTTGGTTATCTTGCAATCCCGAGATAATCGTCTCCATGCTCCAAATCCATTTTAAAGCCATTTTTAAGGCATTTCGCGCATACATGAAATGAACACATTTTTCTCCAAAACTATAACAGATGCAAGCTTGTCCTGTTTGGTGGAGATGATATTTAATAAAATAAGTAGAAATCCACTAAAAGTTTTGTTTGGTTATCTTGCAATCCCGAGATAATCGTCTCCATGCTCCAAATCCATTTTAAAGCCATTTTTAAGGCATTTCGCGCATACATGAAATGAACACATTTTTCTCCAAAACTATAACAGATGCAAGCTTGTCCTGTTTGGTGGAGATGATATTTAATAAAATAAGTAGAAATCCACTAAAAGTTTTGTTTGGTTATCTTGCAATCCCGAGATAATCGTCTCCATGCTCCAAATCCATTTTAAAGCCATTTTTAAGGCATTTCGCGCATACATGAAATGAACACATTTTTCTCCAAAACTATAACAGATGCAAGCTTGTCCTGTTTGGTGGAGATGATATTTAATAAAATAAGTAGAAATCCACTAAAAGTTTTGTTTGGTTATCTTGCAATCCCGAGATAATCGTCTCCATGCTCCAAATCCATTTTAAAGCCATTTTTAAGGCATTTCGCGCATACATGAAATGAACACATTTTTCTCCAAAACTATAACAGATGCAAGCTTGTCCTGTTTGGTGGAGATGATATTTAATAAAATAAGTAGAAATCCACTAAAAGTTTTGTTTGGTTATCTTGCAATCCCGAGATAATCGTCTCCATGCTCCAAATCCATTTTAAAGCCATTTTTAAGGCATTTCGCGCATACATGAAATGAACACATTTTTCTCCAAAACTATAACAGATGCAAGCTTGTCCTGTTTGGTGGAGATGATATTTAATAAAATAAGTAGAAATCCACTAAAAGTTTTGTTTGGTTATCTTGCAATCCCGAGATAATCGTCTCCATGCTCCAAATCCATTTTAAAGCCATTTTTAAGGCATTTCGCGCATACATGAAATGAACACATTTTTCTCCAAAACTATAACAGATGCAAGCTTGTCCTGTTTGGTGGAGATGATATTTAATAAAATAAGTAGAAATCCACTAAAAGTTTTGTTTGGTTATCTTGCAATCCCGAGATAATCGTCTCCATGCTCCAAATCCATTTTAAAGCCATTTTTAAGGCATTTCGCGCATACATGAAATGAACACATTTTTCTCCAAAACTATAACAGATGCAAGCTTGTCCTGTTTGGTGGAGATGATATTTAATAAAATAAGTAGAAATCCACTAAAAGTTTTGTTTGGTTATCTTGCAATCCCGAGATAATCGTCTCCATGCTCCAAATCCATTTTAAAGCCATTTTTAAGGCATTTCGCGCATACATGAAATGAACACATTTTTCTCCAAAACTATAACAGATGCAAGCTTGTCCTGTTTGGTGGAGATGATATTTAATAAAATAAGTAGAAATCCACTAAAAGTTTTGTTTGGTTATCTTGCAATCCCGAGATAATCGTCTCCATGCTCCAAATCCATTTTAAAGCCATTTTTAAGGCATTTCGCGCATACATGAAATGAACACATTTTTCTCCAAAACTATAACAGATGCAAGCTTGTCCTGTTTGGTGGAGATGATATTTAATAAAATAAGTAGAAATCCACTAAAAGTTTTGTTTGGTTATCTTGCAATCCCGAGATAATCGTCTCCATGCTCCAAATCCATTTTAAAGCCATTTTTAAGGCATTTCGCGCATACATGAAATGAACACATTTTTCTCCAAAACTATAACAGATGCAAGCTTGTCCTGTTTGGTGGAGATGATATTTAATAAAATAAGTAGAAATCCACTAAAAGTTTTGTTTGGTTATCTTGCAATCCCGAGATAATCGTCTCCATGCTCCAAATCCATTTTAAAGCCATTTTTAAGGCATTTCGCGCATACATGAAATGAACACATTTTTCTCCAAAACTATAACAGATGCAAGCTTGTCCTGTTTGGTGGAGATGATATTTAATAAAATAAGTAGAAATCCACTAAAAGTTTTGTTTGGTTATCTTGCAATCCCGAGATAATCGTCTCCATGCTCCAAATCCATTTTAAAGCCATTTTTAAGGCATTTCGCGCATACATGAAATGAACACATTTTTCTCCAAAACTATAACAGATGCAAGCTTGTCCTGTTTGGTGGAGATGATATTTAATAAAATAAGTAGAAATCCACTAAAAGTTTTGTTTGGTTATCTTGCAATCCCGAGATAATCGTCTCCATGCTCCAAATCCATTTTAAAGCCATTTTTAAGGCATTTCGCGCATACATGAAATGAACACATTTTTCTCCAAAACTATAACAGATGCAAGCTTGTCCTGTTTGGTGGAGATGATATTTAATAAAATAAGTAGAAATCCACTAAAAGTTTTGTTTGGTTATCTTGCAATCCCGAGATAATCGTCTCCATGCTCCAAATCCATTTTAAAGCCATTTTTAAGGCATTTCGCGCATACATGAAATGAACACATTTTTCTCCAAAACTATAACAGATGCAAGCTTGTCCTGTTTGGTGGAGATGATATTTAATAAAATAAGTAGAAATCCACTAAAAGTTTTGTTTGGTTATCTTGCAATCCCGAGATAATCGTCTCCATGCTCCAAATCCATTTTAAAGCCATTTTTAAGGCATTTCGCGCATACATGAAATGAACACATTTTTCTCCAAAACTATAACAGATGCAAGCTTGTCCTGTTTGGTGGAGATGATATTTAATAAAATAAGTAGAAATCCACTAAAAGTTTTGTTTGGTTATCTTGCAATCCCGAGATAATCGTCTCCATGCTCCAAATCCATTTTAAAGCCATTTTTAAGGCATTTCGCGCATACATGAAATGAACACATTTTTCTCCAAAACTATAACAGATGCAAGCTTGTCCTGTTTGGTGGAGATGATATATTTAATAAAATAAGTAGAAATCCACTAAAAGTTTTGTTTGGTTATCTTGCAATCCCGAGATAATCGTCTCCATGCTCCAAATCCATTTTAAAGCCATTTTTAAGGCATTTCGCGCATACATGAAATGAACACATTTTTCTCCAAAACTATAACAGATGCAAGCTTGTCCTGTTTGGTGGAGATGATATTTAATAAAATAAGTAGAAATCCACTAAAAGTTTTGTTTGGTTATCTTGCAATCCCGAGATAATCGTCTCCATGCTCCAAATCCATTTTAAAGCCATTTTTAAGGCATTTCGCGCATACATGAAATGAACACATTTTTCTCCAAAACTATAACAGATGCAAGCTTGTCCTGTTTGGTGGAGATGATATTTAATAAAATAAGTAGAAATCCACTAAAAGTTTTGTTTGGTTATCTTGCAATCCCGAGATAATCGTCTCCATGCTCCAAATCCATTTTAAAGCCATTTTTAAGGCATTTCGCGCATACATGAAATGAACACATTTTTCTCCAAAACTATAACAGATGCAAGCTTGTCCTGTTTGGTGGAGATGATATTTAATAAAATAAGTAGAAATCCACTAAAAGTTTTGTTTGGTTATCTTGCAATCCCGAGATAATCGTCTCCATGCTCCAAATCCATTTTAAAGCCATTTTTAAGGCATTTCGCGCATACATGAAATGAACACATTTTTCTCCAAAACTATAACAGATGCAAGCTTGTCCTGTTTGGTGGAGATGATATTTAATAAAATAAGTAGAAATCCACTAAAAGTTTTGTTTGGTTATCTTGCAATCCCGAGATAATCGTCTCCATGCTCCAAATCCATTTTAAAGCCATTTTTAAGGCATTTCGCGCATACATGAAATGAACACATTTTTCTCCAAAACTATAACAGATGCAAGCTTGTCCTGTTTGGTGGAGATGATATTTAATAAAATAAGTAGAAATCCACTAAAAGTTTTGTTTGGTTATCTTGCAATCCCGAGATAATCGTCTCCATGCTCCAAATCCATTTTAAAGCCATTTTTAAGGCATTTCGCGCATACATGAAATGAACACATTTTTCTCCAAAACTATAACAGATGCAAGCTTGTCCTGTTTGGTGGAGATGATATTTAATAAAATAAGTAGAAATCCACTAAAAGTTTTGTTTGGTTATCTTGCAATCCCGAGATAATCGTCTCCATGCTCCAAATCCATTTTAAAGCCATTTTTAAGGCATTTCGCGCATACATGAAATGAACACATTTTTCTCCAAAACTATAACAGATGCAAGCTTGTCCTGTTTGGTGGAGATGATATTTAATAAAATAAGTAGAAATCCACTAAAAGTTTTGTTTGGTTATCTTGCAATCCCGAGATAATCGTCTCCATGCTCCAAATCCATTTTAAAGCCATTTTTAAGGCATTTCGCGCATACATGAAATGAACACATTTTTCTCCAAAAACTATAACAGATGCAAGCTTGTCCTGTTTGGTGGAGATGATATTTAATAAAATAAGTAGAAATCCACTAAAAGTTTTGTTTGGTTATCTTGCAATCCCGAGATAATCGTCTCCATGCTCCAAATCCATTTTAAAGCCATTTTTAAGGCATTTCGCGCATACATGAAATGAACACATTTTTCTCCAAAACTATAACAGATGCAAGCTTGTCCTGTTTGGTGGAGATGATATTTAATAAAATAAGTAGAAATCCACTAAAAGTTTTGTTTGGTTATCTTGCAATCCCGAGATAATCGTCTCCATGCTCCAAATCCATTTTAAAGCCATTTTTAAGGCATTTCGCGCATACATGAAATGAACACATTTTTCTCCAAAACTATAACAGATGCAAGCTTGTCCTGTTTGGTGGAGATGATATTTAATAAAATAAGTAGAAATCCACTAAAAGTTTTGTTTGGTTATCTTGCAATCCCGAGATAATCGTCTCCATGCTCCAAATCCATTTTAAAGCCATTTTTAAGGCATTTCGCGCATACATGAAATGAACACATTTTTCTCCAAAACTATAACAGATGCAAGCTTGTCCTGTTTGGTGGAGATGATATTTAATAAAATAAGTAGAAATCCACTAAAAGTTTTGTTTGGTTATCTTGCAATCCCGAGATAATCGTCTCCATGCTCCAAATCCATTTTAAAGCCATTTTTAAGGCATTTCGCGCATACATGAAATGAACACATTTTTCTCCAAAACTATAACAGATGCAAGCTTGTCCTGTTTGGTGGAGATGATATTTAATAAAATAAGTAGAAATCCACTAAAAGTTTTGTTTGGTTATCTTGCAATCCCGAGATAATCGTCTCCATGCTCCAAATCCATTTTAAAGCCATTTTTAAGGCATTTCGCGCATACATGAAATGAACACATTTTTCTCCAAAACTATAACAGATGCAAGCTTGTCCTGTTTGGTGGAGATGATATTTAATAAAATAAGTAGAAATCCACTAAAAGTTTTGTTTGGTTATCTTGCAATCCCGAGATAATCGTCTCCATGCTCCAAATCCATTTTAAAGCCATTTTTAAGGCATTTCGCGCATACATGAAATGAACACATTTTTCTCCAAAACTATAACAGATGCAAGCTTGTCCTGTTTGGTGGAGATGATATTTAATAAAATAAGTAGAAATCCACTAAAAGTTTTGTTTGGTTATCTTGCAATCCCGAGATAATCGTCTCCATGCTCCAAATCCATTTTAAAGCCATTTTTAAGGCATTTCGCGCATACATGAAATGAACACATTTTTCTCCAAAACTATAACAGATGCAAGCTTGTCCTGTTTGGTGGAGATGATATTTAATAAAATAAGTAGAAATCCACTAAAAGTTTTGTTTGGTTATCTTGCAATCCCGAGATAATCGTCTCCATGCTCCAAATCCATTTTAAAGCCATTTTTAAGGCATTTCGCGCATACATGAAATGAACACATTTTTCTCCAAAACTATAACAGATGCAAGCTTGTCCTGTTTGGTGGAGATGATATTTAATAAAATAAGTAGAAATCCACTAAAAGTTTTGTTTGGTTATCTTGCAATCCCGAGATAATCGTCTCCATGCTCCAAATCCATTTTAAAGCCATTTTTAAGGCATTTCGCGCATACATGAAATGAACACATTTTTCTCCAAAACTATAACAGATGCAAGCTTGTCCTGTTTGGTGGAGATGATATTTAATAAAATAAGTAGAAATCCACTAAAAGTTTTGTTTGGTTATCTTGCAATCCCGAGATAATCGTCTCCATGCTCCAAATCCATTTTAAAGCCATTTTTAAGGCATTTCGCGCATACATGAAATGAACACATTTTTCTCCAAAACTATAACAGATGCAAGCTTGTCCTGTTTGGTGGAGATGATATTTAATAAAATAAGTAGAAATCCACTAAAAGTTTTGTTTGGTTATCTTGCAATCCCGAGATAATCGTCTCCATGCTCCAAATCCATTTTAAAGCCATTTTTAAGGCATTTCGCGCATACATGAAATGAACACATTTTTCTCCAAAACTATAACAGATGCAAGCTTGTCCTGTTTGGTGGAGATGATATTTAATAAAATAAGTAGAAATCCACTAAAAGTTTTGTTTGGTTATCTTGCAATCCCGAGATAATCGTCTCCATGCTCCAAATCCATTTTAAAGCCATTTTTAAGGCATTTCGCGCATACATGAAATGAACACATTTTTCTCCAAAACTATAACAGATGCAAGCTTGTCCTGTTTGGTGGAGATGATATTTAATAAAATAAGTAGAAATCCACTAAAAGTTTTGTTTGGTTATCTTGCAATCCCGAGATAATCGTCTCCATGCTCCAAATCCATTTTAAAGCCATTTTTAAGGCATTTCGCGCATACATGAAATGAACACATTTTTCTCCAAAACTATAACAGATGCAAGCTTGTCCTGTTTGGTGGAGATGATATTTAATAAAATAAGTAGAAATCCACTAAAAGTTTTGTTTGGTTATCTTGCAATCCCGAGATAATCGTCTCCATGCTCCAAATCCATTTTAAAGCCATTTTTAAGGCATTTCGCGCATACATGAAATGAACACATTTTTCTCCAAAACTATAACAGATGCAAGCTTGTCCTGTTTGGTGGAGATGATATTTAATAAAATAAGTAGAAATCCACTAAAAGTTTTGTTTGGTTATCTTGCAATCCCGAGATAATCGTCTCCATGCTCCAAATCCATTTTAAAGCCATTTTTAAGGCATTTCGCGCATACATGAAATGAACACATTTTTCTCCAAAACTATAACAGATGCAAGCTTGTCCTGTTTGGTGGAGATGATATTTAATAAAATAAGTAGAAATCCACTAAAAGTTTTGTTTGGTTATCTTGCAATCCCGAGATAATCGTCTCCATGCTCCAAATCCATTTTAAAGCCATTTTTAAGGCATTTCGCGCATACATGAAATGAACACATTTTTCTCCAAAACTATAACAGATGCAAGCTTGTCCTGTTTGGTGGAGATGATATTTAATAAAATAAGTAGAAATCCACTAAAAGTTTTGTTTGGTTATCTTGCAATCCCGAGATAATCGTCTCCATGCTCCAAATCCATTTTAAAGCCATTTTTAAGGCATTTCGCGCATACATGAAATGAACACATTTTTCTCCAAAACTATAACAGATGCAAGCTTGTCCTGTTTGGTGGAGATGATATTTAATAAAATAAGTAGAAATCCACTAAAAGTTTTGTTTGGTTATCTTGCAATCCCGAGATAATCGTCTCCATGCTCCAAATCCATTTTAAAGCCATTTTTAAGGCATTTCGCGCATACATGAAATGAACACATTTTTCTCCAAAACTATAACAGATGCAAGCTTGTCCTGTTTGGTGGAGATGATATTTAATAAAATAAGTAGAAATCCACTAAAAGTTTTGTTTGGTTATCTTGCAATCCCGAGATAATCGTCTCCATGCTCCAAATCCATTTTAAAGCCATTTTTAAGGCATTTCGCGCATACATGAAATGAACACATTTTTCTCCAAAACTATAACAGATGCAAGCTTGTCCTGTTTGGTGGAGATGATATTTAATAAAATAAGTAGAAATCCACTAAAAGTTTTGTTTGGTTATCTTGCAATCCCGAGATAATCGTCTCCATGCTCCAAATCCATTTTAAAGCCATTTTTAAGGCATTTCGCGCATACATGAAATGAACACATTTTTCTCCAAAACTATAACAGATGCAAGCTTGTCCTGTTTGGTGGAGATGATATTTAATAAAATAAGTAGAAATCCACTAAAAGTTTTGTTTGGTTATCTTGCAATCCCGAGATAATCGTCTCCATGCTCCAAATCCATTTTAAAGCCATTTTTAAGGCATTTCGCGCATACATGAAATGAACACATTTTTCTCCAAAACTATAACAGATGCAAGCTTGTCCTGTTTGGTGGAGATGATATTTAATAAAATAAGTAGAAATCCACTAAAAGTTTTGTTTGGTTATCTTGCAATCCCGAGATAATCGTCTCCATGCTCCAAATCCATTTTAAAGCCATTTTTAAGGCATTTCGCGCATACATGAAATGAACACATTTTTCTCCAAAACTATAACAGATGCAAGCTTGTCCTGTTTGGTGGAGATGATATTTAATAAAATAAGTAGAAATCCACTAAAAGTTTTGTTTGGTTATCTTGCAATCCCGAGATAATCGTCTCCATGCTCCAAATCCATTTTAAAGCCATTTTTAAGGCATTTCGCGCATACATGAAATGAACACATTTTTCTCCAAAACTATAACAGATGCAAGCTTGTCCTGTTTGGTGGAGATGATATTTAATAAAATAAGTAGAAATCCACTAAAAGTTTTGTTTGGTTATCTTGCAATCCCGAGATAATCGTCTCCATGCTCCAAATCCATTTTAAAGCCATTTTTAAGGCATTTCGCGCATACATGAAATGAACACATTTTTCTCCAAAACTATAACAGATGCAAGCTTGTCCTGTTTGGTGGAGATGATATTTAATAAAATAAGTAGAAATCCACTAAAAGTTTTGTTTGGTTATCTTGCAATCCCGAGATAATCGTCTCCATGCTCCAAATCCATTTTAAAGCCATTTTTAAGGCATTTCGCGCATACATGAAATGAACACATTTTTCTCCAAAACTATAACAGATGCAAGCTTGTCCTGTTTGGTGGAGATGATATTTAATAAAATAAGTAGAAATCCACTAAAAGTTTTGTTTGGTTATCTTGCAATCCCGAGATAATCGTCTCCATGCTCCAAATCCATTTTAAAGCCATTTTTAAGGCATTTCGCGCATACATGAAATGAACACATTTTTCTCCAAAACTATAACAGATGCAAGCTTGTCCTGTTTGGTGGAGATGATATTTAATAAAATAAGTAGAAATCCACTAAAAGTTTTGTTTGGTTATCTTGCAATCCCGAGATAATCGTCTCCATGCTCCAAATCATTTTAAAGCCATTTTTAAGGCATTTCGCGCATACATGAAATGAACACATTTTTCTCCAAAACTATAACAGATGCAAGCTTGTCCTGTTTGGTGGAGATGATATTTAATAAAATAAGTAGAAATCCACTAAAAGTTTTGTTTGGTTATCTTGCAATCCCGAGATAATCGTCTCCATGCTCCAAATCCATTTTAAAGCCATTTTTAAGGCATTTCGCGCATACATGAAATGAACACATTTTTCTCCAAAACTATAACAGATGCAAGCTTGTCCTGTTTGGTGGAGATGATATTTAATAAAATAAGTAGAAATCCACTAAAAGTTTTGTTTGGTTATCTTGCAATCCCGAGATAATCGTCTCCATGCTCCAAATCCATTTTAAAGCCATTTTTAAGGCATTTCGCGCATACATGAAATGAACACATTTTTCTCCAAAACTATAACAGATGCAAGCTTGTCCTGTTTGGTGGAGATGATATTTAATAAAATAAGTAGAAATCCACTAAAAGTTTTGTTTGGTTATCTTGCAATCCCGAGATAATCGTCTCCATGCTCCAAATCCATTTTAAAGCCATTTTTAAGGCATTTCGCGCATACATGAAATGAACACATTTTTCTCCAAAACTATAACAGATGCAAGCTTGTCCTGTTTGGTGGAGATGATATTTAATAAAATAAGTAGAAATCCACTAAAAGTTTTGTTTGGTTATCTTGCAATCCCGAGATAATCGTCTCCATGCTCCAAATCCATTTTAAAGCCATTTTTAAGGCATTTCGCGCATACATGAAATGAACACATTTTTCTCCAAAACTATAACAGATGCAAGCTTGTCCTGTTTGGTGGAGATGATATTTAATAAAATAAGTAGAAATCCACTAAAAGTTTTGTTTGGTTATCTTGCAATCCCGAGATAATCGTCTCCATGCTCCAAATCCATTTTAAAGCCATTTTTAAGGCATTTCGCGCATACATGAAATGAACACATTTTTCTCCAAAACTATAACAGATGCAAGCTTGTCCTGTTTGGTGGAGATGATATTTAATAAAATAAGTAGAAATCCACTAAAAGTTTTGTTTGGTTATCTTGCAATCCCGAGATAATCGTCTCCATGCTCCAAATCCATTTTAAAGCCATTTTTAAGGCATTTCGCGCATACATGAAATGAACACATTTTTCTCCAAAACTATAACAGATGCAAGCTTGTCCTGTTTGGTGGAGATGATATTTAATAAAATAAGTAGAAATCCACTAAAAGTTTTGTTTGGTTATCTTGCAATCCCGAGATATAATCGTCTCCATGCTCCAAATCCATTTTAAAGCCATTTTTAAGGCATTTCGCGCATACATGAAATGAACACATTTTTCTCCAAAACTATAACAGATGCAAGCTTGTCCTGTTTGGTGGAGATGATATTTAATAAAATAAGTAGAAATCCACTAAAAGTTTTGTTTGGTTATCTTGCAATCCCGAGATAATCGTCTCCATGCTCCAAATCCATTTTAAAGCCATTTTTAAGGCATTTCGCGCATACATGAAATGAACACATTTTTCTCCAAAACTATAACAGATGCAACCTTGTCCTGTTTGGTGGAGATGATATTTAATAAAATAAGTAGAAATCCACTAAAAGTTTTGTTTGGTTATCTTGCAATCCCGAGATAATCGTCTCCATGCTCCAAATCCATTTTAACCATTTTTAAGGCATTTCGCGCATACATGAAATGAACACATTTTTCTCCAAAACTATAACAGATGCAAGCTTGTCCTGTTTGGTGGAGATGATATTTAATAAAATAAGTAGAAATCCACTAAAAGTTTTGTTTGGTTATCTTGCAATCCCGAGATAATCGTCTCCATGCTCCAAATCCATTTTAAAGCCATTTTTAAGGCATTTCGCGCATACATGAAATGAACACATTTTTCTCCAAAACTATAACAGATGCAAGCTTGTCCTGTTTGGTGGAGATGATATTTAATAAAATAAGTAGAAATCCACTAAAAGTTTTGTTTGGTTATCTTGCAATCCCGAGATAATCGTCTCCATGCTCCAAATCCATTTTAAAGCCATTTTTAAGGCATTTCGCGCATACATGAAATGAACACATTTTTCTCCAAAACTATAACAGATGCAAGCTTGTCCTGTTTGGTGGAGATGATATTTAAAAAAATAAGTAGAAATCCACTAAAAGTTTTGTTTGGTTATCTTGCAATCCCGAGATAATCGTCTCCATGCTCCAAATCCATTTTAAAGCCATTTTTAAGGCATTTCGCGCATACATGAAATGAACACATTTTTCTCCAAAACTATAACAGATGCAAGCTTGTCCTGTTTGGTGGAGATGATATTCAATAAAATAAGTAGAAATCCACTAAAAGTTTTGTTTGGTTATCTTGCAATCCCGAGATAATCGTCTCCATGCTCCAAATCCATTTTAAAGCCATTTTTAAGGCATTTCGCGCATACATGAAATGAACACATTTTTCTCCAAAACTATAACAGATGCAAGCTTGTCCTGTTTGGTGGAGATGTTATTTAATAAAATAAGTAGAAATCCACTAAAAGTTTTTGTTTGGTTATCTTGCAATCCCGAGATAATCGTCTCCATGCTCCAAATCCATTTTAAAGCCATTTTTAAGGCATTTCGCGCATACATGAAATGAACACATTTTTCTCCAAAACTATAACAGATGCAAGCTTGTCCTGTTTGGTGGAGATGATATTTAATAAAATAAGTAGAAATCCACTAAAAGTTTTGTTTGGTTATCTTGCAATCCCGAGATAATCGTCTCCATGCTCCAAATCCATTTTAAAGCCATTTTTAAGGCATTTCGCGCATACATGAAATGAACACATTTTTCTCCAAAACTATAACAGATGCAAGCTTGTCCTGTTTGGTGGAGATGATATTTAATAAAATAAGTAGAAATCCACTAAAAGTTTTGTTTGGTTATCTTGCAATCCCGAGATAATCGTCTCCATGCTCCAAATCCATTTTAAAGCCATTTTTAAGGCATTTCGCGCATACATGAAATGAACACATTTTTCTCCAAAACTATAACAGATGCAAGCTTGTCCTGTTTGGTGGAGATGATATTTAATAAAATAAGTAGAAATCCACTAAAAGTTTTGTTTGGTTATCTTGCAATCCCGAGATAATCGTCTCCATGCTCCAAATCCATTTTAAAGCCATTTTTAAGGCATTTCGCGCATACATGAAATGAACACATTTTTCTCCAAAACTATAACAGATGCAAGCTTGTCCTGTTTGGTGGAGATGATATTTGATAAAATAAGTAGAAATCCACTAAAAGTTTTGTTTGGTTATCTTGCAATCCCGAGATAATCGTCTCCATGCTCCAAATCCATTTTAAAGCCATTTTTAAGGCATTTCGCGCATACATGAAATGAACACATTTTTCTCCAAAACTATAACAGATGCAAGCTTGTCCTGTTTGGTGGAGATGATATTTAATAAAATAAGTAGAAATCCACTAAAAGTTTTGTTTGGTTATCTTGCAATCCCGAGATAATCGTCTCCATGCTCCAAATCCATTTTAAAGCCATTTTTAAGGCATTTCGCGCATACATGAAATGAACACATTTTTCTCCAAAACTATAACAGATGCAAGCTTGTCCTGTTTGGTGGAGATGATATTTAATAAAATAAGTAGAAATCCACTAAAAGTTTTGTTTGGTTATCTTGCAATCCCGAGATAATCGTCTCCATGCTCCAAATCCATTTTAAAGCCATTTTTAAGGCATTTTGCGCATACATGAAATGAACACATTTTTCTCCAAAACTATAACAGATGCAAGCTTGTCCTGTTTGGTGGAGATGATATTTAATAAAATAAGTAGAAATCCAACTAAAAGTTTTGTTTGTTATCTTGCAATCCCGAGATAATCGTCTCCATGCTCCAAATCCTATTTTAAAGCCATTTTTAAGGCATTTCGCGCATACATGAAATGAACACTTTTTCTCCAAAACTATAACAGATGCAAGCTTGTCCTGTTGGGTGGAGATGATATTTAATAAAATAAGTAGAAATCCACTAAAAGTTTTGTTTGTTATATTGCAATCCGAGATAATCGTCTCATGCTCCAAATCCATTTTAAAGCCATTTTTAAGGCATTTCGCGCATACATGAAATGAACACATTTTTCTTCAAAACTTATACAGATGCAAGCTTGTCCTGTTTGGTGGAGATGATATTTAATAAAATAAGTAGAAATCCACTAAAAGTTTGTTTGGTTATCTTGCAATCCCGAGATAATCGTCTCCATGCTCCAAATCCATTTTAAAGCCATTTTTAAGGCATTTCGCGCATACATGAAATGAACACATTTTTCTCCAAAACTATAACAGATGCAAGCTTGTCCTGTTTGGTGGAGATGCTATTTAATAAAATAAGTAGAAAATCCACTAAAAGTTTTGTTTGGTTATCTTGCAATCCCGACATAATCGTCTCCATGCTCCAAATCCATTTTAAAGCCATTTTTTAAGGCATTCGCGCATACATGAAATGAACACAGTTTTCTCCAAAACTATAACAGATGCAAGCTTGTCCTGTTTGGTGGAGATGATATTTAATAAAATAAGTAGAAATCCACTAAAAGTTTTGTTTGGGTTATCTTGCAATCCCCGAGATAATCGTCTCCATGCTCCAAATCCATTTTAAAGCCATTTTTAAGGCATTTCGCGCATACATGAAAATGAACACATTTTCTCCAAAACTATAACAGATGCAAGCTTGTCCTGTTTGGTGAGATGATATTTAATAAAATAAGGTAGAAATCGACTAAAAGTTTTGTTTGGTTATCTTGCAATCCCGAGATAATCGTCTCCATGCTCCAAATCCATTTTAAAGCCATTTTTAAGGCATTTCGCGCATACATGAAATGAACACATTTTTCTCCAAAACTATAACAGATGCAAGCTTGTCCTGTTTGGTGGAGATGATATTTATAAAATAAGTAGAAATCCACTAAAAGTTTTGTTTGGTTATATTGCAATCCCGAGATAATCGTCTCCATGCTCCAAATCCATTTTAAAGCCATTTTTAAGGCATTTCCGCGCATACATGAAATGAACACATTTTCTCCAAAACTATAACAGATGCAAAGCTTGTCCTGTTTGGTGGAGATGCTATTTAATAAAATAAGTAGAAATCCACTAAAAGTTTTGTTTGGTTATCTTGCAATCCCGAGATAATCGCTCTCCATGCTCCAAATCCATTTTAAAGCCATTTTTAAGGCATTTCGCGCATACATGAAATGAACACATTTTTCTCCAAAACTATAACAGATGCAAGCTTGTCCTGTTTGGTGGAGATGATATTTAATAAAATAAGTAGAATCCACTAAAAGTTTTGTTTGGTTATCTTGCAATCCCGAGATAATCGTCTCCATGCTCCAAATCCATTTTAAAGCCATTTTTAAAGGCATTTCGCGCATACATGAAATGAACACATTTTTCTCCAAAACTATAACAGATGCAAGCTTGTCCTGTTTGGTGGAGATGATATTTAATAAAATAAGTAGAAATCCACTAAAAGTTTGTTTGGTTATCTTGCAATCCCGAGATAATCGTCTCCATGCTCCAAATCCATTTTAAAGCCATTTTTAAGGCATTTCGCGCATACATGAAATGAACACATTTTTCTCCAAAACTATAACAGATGCAAGCTTGTCCTGTTTGGTGGAGATGATATTTAATAAAATAAGTAGAAATCCATTAAAGTTTTGTTGGTTATCTTGCAATCCCGAGATAATCGTCTCCATGCTCCAAATCCATTTAAAGCCATTTTTAAGGCATTTCGCGCATACATGAAATGAACACATTTTTCTCCAAAACTATAACAGATGCAAGCTTGTCCTGTTTGGTGGAGATGATATTTAATAAAATAAGTAGAAATCCACTAAAAGTTTTGTTTGGTTATCTTGCAATCCGAGATAATCGTCTCCATGCTCCAAATCCATTTTAAAGCCATTTTTAAGGCATTTCGCGCATACATGAAATGAACACATTTTTCTCCAAAACTATAACAGATGCAAGCTTGTCCTGTTTGGTGGAGATGATATTTAATAAAATAAGTAGAAATCCACTAAAAGTTTTGTTTGGTTATCTTGCAATCCCGAGATAATCGTCTCCATGCTCCAAATCCATTTAAAGCCATTTTTAAGGCATTTCGCGCATACATGAAATGAACACATTTTTCCTCCAAAACTATAACAGATGCAAGCTTGTCCTGTTTGGTGGAGATGCTATTTAATAAAATAAGTAGAAATCCACTAAAAGTTTTGTTTGGTTATCTTGCAATCCCGAGATAATCGTCTCCATGCTCCAAATCCATTATAAAGCCATTTTTAAGGCATTTCGCGCATACATGAAATGAACACATTTTTCTCCAAAACTATAACAGATGCAAGCTTGTCCTGTTTGGTGGAGATGATATTTAATAAAATAAGTAGAAATCCACTAAAAGTTTTGTTTGGTTATCTTGCAATCCCGAGATTAATCGTCTCCATGCTCCAAATCCATTTTAAAGCCATTTTTAAGGGCATTTCGCGCATACATGAAATGAACACATTTTTCTCCAAAACTATAACAGATGCAAGCTTGTCCTGTTTGGTGGAGATGATATTTAATAAAATAAGTAGAAATCGACTAAAAGTTTTGTTTGGTTATCTTGCAATCCCGAGATAATCGTCTCCATGCTCCAAATCCATTTTAAAGCCATTTTTAAGGCATTTCGCGCATACATGAAATGAACACATTTTTTCTCCAAAACTATAACAGATGCAAGCTTGTCCTGTTTGGTGGAGATGATATTTAATAAAATAAGTAGAAATCCACTAAAAGTTTTGTTTGTTATCTTGCAATCCCGAGATAATCGTCTCCATGCTCCAAATCCATTTTAAAGCCATTTTTAAGGCATTTCGCGCTTACATGAAATGAACACATTTTTCTCCAAAACTATAACAGATGCAAGCTTGTCCTGTTTGGTGGAGATGATATTTAATAAAATAAGTAGAAATCCACTAAAAGTTTTGTTTGGTTATCTTGCAATCCCGAGATAATCGTCTCCATGCTCCAAATCCATTTTAAAGCCATTTTTAAGGCATTTCGCGCATACATGAAATGAACACATTTTTCTCCAAAACTATAACAGATGCAAGCTTGTCCTGTTTGGTGGAGATGATATTTAATAAAATAAGTAGAAATCCACTAAAAGTTTTGTTTGGTTATCTTGCAATCCCGAGATAATCGTCTCCATGCTCCAAATCCATTTTAAAGCCATTTTTAAGGCATTTCGCGCATACATGAAATGAACACATTTTTCTCCAAAACTATAACAGATGCAAGCTTGTCCTGTTTGGTGGAGATGCTATTTAATAAAATAAGTAGAAATCCACTAAAAGTTTGTTTGGTTATCTTGCAATCCCGACGATAATCGTCTCCATGCTCCAAATCCATTTTAAAGCCATTTTTAAGGCATTTCGCGCATACATGAAATGAACACATTTTCTCCAAAACTATAACAGATGCAAGCTTGTCCTGTTTGGTGGAGATGATATTTAATAAAATAAGTAGAAATCCACTAAAAGTTTTGTTTGGTTATCTTGCAATCCGAGATAATCGTCTCCATGCTCCAAATCCATTTTAAAGCCATTTTTAAGGCATTTCGCGCATACATGAAATGAACACATTTTCCTCCCAAAACTATAACAGATGCAAGCTTGTCCTGTTTGGTGGAGATGATATTTAATAAAATAAGTAGAAATCGACTAAAAGTTTTGTTTGGTTATCTTGCAATCCCGAGATAATCGTCTCCATGCTCCAAATCCATTTAAAGCCATTTTTAAGGCATTTCGCGCATACATGAAATGAACACATTTTTCTCCAAAACTATAACAGATGCAAGCTTGTCCTGTTTGGTGGAGATGATATTTAATAAAATAAGTAGAAATCCACTAAAAGTTTGTTTGGTTATATTGCAATCCCGAGATAATCGTCTCCATGCTCCAAATCCATTTTAAAGCCATTTTTAAGGCATTTCGCGCATACATGAAATGAACACATTTTTCTCCAAAACTATAACAGATGCAAGCTTGTCCTGTTTGGTGGAGATGCTATTTAATAAAATAAGTAGAAATCCACTAAAAGTTTTGTTTGGTTATCTTGCAATCCCGAGATAATCGTCTCCATGCTCCAAATCCATTTTAAAGCCATTTTTAAGGCATTTCGCGCATACATGAAATGAACACATTTTTCTCCAAAACTATAACAGATGCAAGCTTGTCCTGTTTGGTGGAGATGATATTTAATAAAATAAGTAGAAATCCACTAAAAGTTTTGTTTGGTTATCTTGCAATCCCGAGATAATCGTCTCCATGCTCCAAATCCATTTTAAAGCCATTTTTAAGGCATTTCGCGCATACATGAAATGAACACATTTTTTCTCCAAAACTATAACAGATGCAAGCTTGTCCTGTTTGGTGGAGATGATATTTAATAAAATAAGTAGAAATCCACTAAAAGTTTTGTTTGGTTATCTTGCAATCCCGAGATAATCGTCTCCATGCTCCAAATCCATTTTAAAGCCATTTTTAAGGCATTTCGCGCATACATGAAATGAACACATTTTTCTCCAAAACTATAACAGATGCAAGCTTGTCCTGTTTGGTGGAGATGATATTTAATAAAATAAGTAGAAATCCACTAAAAGTTTTGTTTGGTTATCTTGCAATCCCGAGATAATCGTCTCCATGCTCCAAATCCATTTTAAAGCCATTTTTAAGGCATTTCGCGCATACATGAAATGAACACATTTTTCTCCAAAACTATAACAGATGCAAGCTTGTCCTGTTTGGTGGAGATGATATTTAATAAAATAAGTAGAAATCCACTAAAAGTTTTGTTTGGTTATCTTGCAATCCCGAGATAATCGTCTCCATGCTCCAAATCCATTTAAAGCCATTTTTAAGGCATTTCGCGCATACATGAAATGAACACATTTTTCTCCAAAACTATAACAGATGCAAGCTTGTCCTGTTTGGTGGAGATGATATTTAATAAAATAAGTAGAAATCCACTAAAGTTTTGTTTGGTTATCTTGCAATCCCGAGATAATCGTCTCCATGCTCCAAATCCATTTTAAAGCCATTTTTAAGGCATTTCGCGCATACATGAAATGAACACATTTTTCTCCAAAACTATAACAGATGCAAGCTTGTCCTGTTTGGTGGAGATGATATTTAATAAAATAAGTAGAAATCCACTAAAAGTTTTGTTTGGTTATCTTGCAATCCCGAGATAATCGTCTCCATGCTCCAAATCCATTTTAAAGCCATTTTTAAGGCATTCGCGCATACATGAAATGAACACATTTTTCTCCAAAACTATAACAGATGCAAGCTTGTCCTGTTTGGTGGAGATGATATTTAATAAAATAAGTAGAAATCCACTAAAAGTTTTGTTTGGTTATCTTGCAATCCCGAGATAATCGTCTCCATGCTCCAAATCCATTTTAAAGCCATTTTTAAGGCATTTCGCGCATACATGAAATGAACACATTTTTCTCCAAAACTATAACAGATGCAAGCTTGTCCTGTTTGGTGGAGATGATATTTAATAAAATAAGTAGAAATCCATTAAAAGTTTTGTTTGGTTATCTTGCAATCCCGAGATAATCGTCTCCATGCTCCAAATCCATTTTAAAGCCATTTTTAAGGCATTTCGCGCATACATGAAATGAACACATTTTTCTCCAAAACTATAACAGATGCAAGCTTGTCCTGTTTGGTGGAGATGATATTTAATAAAATAAGTAGAAATCCACTAAAAGTTTTGTTTGGTTATCTTGCAATCCCGAGATAATCGTCTCCATGCTCCAAATCCATTTTAAAGCCATTTTTAAGGCATTTCGCGCATACATGAAATGAACACATTTTTCTCCAAAACTATAACAGATGCAAGCTTGTCCTGTTTGGTGGAGATGATATTTAATAAAATAAGTAGAAATCCACTAAAAGTTTTGTTTGGTTATCTTGCAATCCCGAGATAATCGTCTCCATGCTCCAAATCCATTTTAAAGCCATTTTTAAGGCATTTCGCGCATACATGAAATGAACACATTTTTCTCCAAAACTATAACAGATGCAAGCTTGTCCTGTTTGGTGGAGATGATATTTAATAAAATAAGTAGAAATCCACTAAAAGTTTTGTTTGGTTATCTTGCAATCCCGAGATAATCGTCTCATGCTCCAAATCCATTTTAAAGCCATTTTTAAGGCATTTCGCGCATACATGAAATGAACACATTTTTCTCCAAAACTATAACAGATGCAAGCTTGTCCTGTTTGGTGGAGATGATATTTAATAAAATAAGTAGAAATCCACTAAAAGTTTTGTTTGGTTATCTTGCAATCCCGAGATAATCGTCTCCATGCTCCAAATCCATTTTAAAGCCATTTTTAAGGCATTTCGCGCATACATGAAATGAACACATTTTTCTCCAAAACTATAACAGATGCAAGCTTGTCCTGTTTGGTGGAGATGATATTTAATTAAATAAGTAGAAATCGACTAAAAGTTTTGTTTGGTTATCTTGCAATCCCGAGATAATCGTCTCCATGCTCCAAATCCATTTTAAAGCCATTTTTAAGGCATTTCGCGCATACATGAAATGAACACATTTTTCTCCAAAACTATAACAGATGCAAGCTTGTCCTGTTTGGTGGAGATGATATTTAATAAAATAAGTAGAAATCCACTAAAAGGTTTTGTTTGGTTATCTTGCAATCCCGAGATAATCGTCTCCATGCTCCAAATCCATTTTAAAGCCATTTTTAAGGCATTTCGCGCATACATGAAATGAACACATTTTTCTCCAAAACTATAACAGATGCAAGCTTGTCCTGTTTGGTGGGAGATGATATTTAATAAAATAAGTAGAAATCCACTAAAAGTTTTGTTTGGTTATCTTGCAATCCCGAGATAATCGTCTCCATGCTCCAAATCCATTTTAAAGCCATTTTTAAGGCATTTCGCGCATACATGAAATGAACACATTTTTCTCCAAAACTATAACAGATGCAAGCTTGTCCTGTTTGGTGGAGATGATATTTAATAAAATAAGTAGAAATCCACTAAAAGTTTTGTTTGGTTATCTTGCAATCCCGAGATAATCGTCTCCATGCTCCAAATCCATTTTAAAGCCATTTTTAAGGCATTTCGCGCATACATGAATTGAACACATTTTTCTCCAAAACTATAACAGATGCAAGCTTGTCCTGTTTGGTGGAGATGATATTTAATAAAATAAGTAGAAATCCACTAAAAGTTTTGTTTGGTTATCTTGGCAATCCCGAGATAATCGTCTCCATGCTCCAAATCCATTTTAAAGCCATTTTTAAGGCATTTCGCGCATACATGAAATGAACACATTTTTCTCCAAAACTATAACAGATGCAAGCTTGTCCTGTTTGGTGGAGATGATATTTAATAAAATAAGTAGAAATCCACTAAAAGTTTTGTTTGGTTATCTTGCAATCCCGAGATAATCGTCTCCATGCTCCAAATCCATTTTAAAGCCATTTTTAAGGCATTTCGCGCATACATGAAATGAACACATTTTTCTCCAAAACTATAACAGATGCAAGCTTGTCCTGTTTGGTGGAGATGATATTTAATAAAATAAGTAGAAATCCACTAAAAGTTTTGTTTGGTTATCTTGCAATCCCGAGATAATCGTCTCCATGCTCCAAATCCATTTTAAAGCCATTTTTAAGGCATTTCGCGCATACATGAAATGAACACATTTTTCTCCAAAACTATAACAGATGCAAGCTTGTCCTGTTTGGTGGAGATGATATTTAATAAAATAAGTAGAAATCGACTAAAAGTTTTGTTTGGTTATCTTGCAATCCCGAGATAATCGTCTCCATGCTCCAAATCCATTTTAAAGCCATTTTTAAGGCATTTCGCGCATACATGAAATGAACACATTTTTCTCCAAAACTATAACAGATGCAAGCTTGTCCTGTTTGGTGGAGATGATATTTAATAAAATAAGTAGAAATCCACTAAAAGTTTTGTTTGGTTATCTTGCAATCCCGAGATAATCGTCTCCATGCTCCAAATCCATTTTAAAGCCATTTTTAAGGCATTTCGCGCATACATGAAATGAACACATTTTTCTCCAAAACTATAACAGATGCAAGCTTGTCCTGTTTGGTGGAGATGATATTTAATAAAATAAGTAGAAATCCACTAAAAGTTTTGTTTGGTTATCTTGCAATCCCGAGATAATCGTCTCCATGCTCCAAATCCATTTTAAAGCCATTTTTAAGGCATTTCGCGCATACATGAAATGAACACATTTTTCTCCAAAACTATAACAGAGGCAAGCTTGTCCTGTTTGGTGGAGATGATATTTAATAAAATAAGTAGAAATCCACTAAAAGTTTTGTTTGGTTATCTTGCAATCCGAGATAATCGTCTCCATGCTCCAAATCCATTTTAAAGCCATTTTAAGGCATTTCGCGCATACATGAAATGAACACATTTTTCTCCAAAACTATAACAGATGCAAGCTTGTCCTGTTTGGTGGAGATGATATTTAATAAAATAAGTAGAAATCGACTAAAAGTTTTGTTTGGTTATCTTGCAATCCCGAGATAATCGTCTCCATGCTCCAAATCCATTTTAAAGCCATTTTTAAGGCATTTCGCGCATACATGAAATGAACACATTTTTCTCCAAAACTATAACAGATGCGAGCTTGTCCTGTTTGGTGGAGATGATATTTAATAAAATAAGTAGAAATCCACTAAAAGTTTTGTTTGGTTATCTTGCAATCCCGAGATAATCGTCTCCATGCTCCAAATCCATTTTAAAGCCATTTTTAAGGCATTTCGCGCATACATGAAATGAACACATTTTTCTCCAAAACTATAACAGATGCAAGCTTGTCCTGTTTGGTGGAGATGATATTTAATAAAATAAGTAGAAATCCACTAAAAGTTTTGTTTGGTTATCTTGCAATCCCGAGATAATCGTCTCCATGCTCCAAATCCATTTTAAAGCCATTTTTAAGGCATTTCGCGCATACATGAAATGAACACATTTTCTCCAAAACTATAACAGATGCAAGCTTGTCCTGTTTGGTGGAAATGATATTTAATAAAATAAGTAGAAATCCACTAAAAGTTTTGTTTGGTTATCTTGCAATCCCTGAGATAATCGTCTCCATGCTCCAAATCCATTTTAAAGCCATTTTTAAGGCATTTCGCGCATACATGAAATGAACACATTTTTCTCCAAAACTATAACAGATGCAAGCTTGTCCTGTTTGGTGGAGATGATATTTAATAAAATAAGTAGAAATCCACTAAAAGTTTTGTTTGGTTATCTTGCAATCCGAGATAATCGTCTCCATGCTCCAAATCCATTTTAAAGCCATTTTTAAGGCATTTCGCGCATACATGAAATGAACACATTTTTCTCCAAAACTATAACAGATGCAAGCTTGTCCTGTTTGGTGGAGATGATATTTAATAAAATAAGTAGAAATCCACTAAAAGTTTTGTTTGGTTATCTTGCAATCCCGAGATAATCGTCTCCATGCTCCAAATCCATTTTAAAGCCATTTTTAAGGCATTTCGCGCATACATGAAATGAACACATTTTTCTCCAAAACTATAACAGATGCAAGCTTGTCCTGTTTGGTGGAGATGATATTTAATAAAAATAAGTAGAAATCCACTAAAAGTTTTGTTTGGTTATCTTGCAATCCCGAGATAATCGTCTCCATGCTCCAAATCCATTTTAAAGCCATTTTTAAGGCATTTCGCGCATACATGAAATGAACACATTTTTCTCCAAAACTATAACAGATGCAAGCTTGTCCTGTTTGGTGGAGATGATATTTAATAAAATAAGTAGAAATCCACTAAAAGTTTTGTTTGGTTATCTTGCAATCCCGAGATAATCGTCTCCATGCTCCAAATCCATTTTAAAGCATTTTTAAGGCATTTCGCGCATACATGAAATGAACACATTTTTCTCCAAAACTATAACAGATGCAAGCTTGTCCTGTTTGGTGGAGATGATATTTAATAAAATAAGTAGAAATCCACTAAAAGTTTTGTTTGGTTATCTTGCAATCCCGAGATAATCGTCTCCATGCTCCAAATCCATTTTAAAGCCATTTTTAAGGCGCATTTCGCGCATACATGAAATGAACACATTTTTCTCCAAAACTATAACAGATGCAAGCTTGTCCTGTTTGGTGGAGATGATATTTAATAAAATAAGTAGAAATCCACTGAAAGTTTCGTTTGGTTATCTTGCAATCCCGAGATAATCGTCTCCATGCTCCAAATCCATTTTAAAGCCATTTTTAAGGCATTTCGCGCATACATGAAATGAACACATTTTTCTCCAAAACTATAACAGATGCAAGCTTGTCCTGTTTGGTGGAGATGATATTTAATAAAATAAGTAGAAATCCACTAAAAGTTTTGTTTGGTTATCTTGCAATCCCGAGATAATCGTCTCCATGCTCCAAATCCATTTTAAAGCCATTTTTAAGGCATTTCGCGCATACATGAAATGAACACATTTTTCTCCAAAACTATAACAGATGCAAGCTTGTCCTGTTTGGTGGAGATGATATTTAATAAAATAAGTAGAAATCCACTAAAAGTTTTCGTTTGGTTATCTTGCAATCCCGAGATAATCGTCTCCATGCTCCAAATCCATTTTAAAGCCATTTTTAAGGCATTTCGCGCATACATGAAATGAACACATTTTTCTCCAAAACTATAACAGATGCAAGCTTGTCCTGTTTGGTGGAGATGATATTTAATAAAATAAGTAGAAATCCACTAAAAGTTTTGTTTGGTTATCTTGCAATCCCGAGATAATCGTCTCCATGCTCCAAATCCATTTTAAAGCCATTTTTAAGGCATTTCGCGCATACATGAAATGAACACATTTTTCTCCAAAACTATAACAGATGCAAGCTTGTCCTGTTTGGTGGAGATGATATTTAATAAAATAAGTAGAAATCCACTAAAAGTTTTGTTTGGTTATCTTGCAATCCCGAGATAATCGTCTCCATGCTCCAAATCCATTTTAAAGCCATTTTTAAGGCATTTCGCGCATACATGAAATGAACACATTTTTCTCCAAAACTATAACAGATGCAAGCTTGTCCTGTTTGGTGGAGATGATATTTAATAAAATAAGTAGAAATCCACTAAAAGTTTTGTTTGGTTATCTTGCAATCCCGAGATAATCGTCTCCATGCTCCAAATCCATTTTAAAGCCATTTTTAAGGCATTTCGCGCATACATGAAATGAACACATTTTTCTCCAAAACTATAACAGATGCAAGCTTGTCCTGTTTGGTGGAGATGATATTTAATAAAATAAGTAGAAATCCACTAAAAGTTTTGTTTGGTTATCTTGCAATCCCGAGATAATCGTCTCCATGCTCCAAATCCATTTTAAAGCCATTTTTAAGGCATTTCGCGCATACATGAAATGAACACATTTTTCTCCAAAACTATAACAGATGCAAGCTTGTCCTGTTTGGTGGAGATGATATTTAATAAAATAAGTAGAAATCCACTAAAAGTTTTGTTTGGTTATCTTGCAATCCCGAGATAATCGTCTCCATGCTCCAAATCCATTTTAAAGCCATTTTTAAGGCATTTCGCGCATACATGAAATGAACACATTTTTCTCCAAAACTATAACAGATGCAAGCTTGTCCTGTTTGGTGGAGATGATATTTAATAAAATAAGTAGAAATCCACTAAAAGTTTTGTTTGGTTATCTTGCAATCCCGAGATAATCGTCTCCATGCTCCAAATCCATTTTAAAGCCATTTTTAAGGCATTTCGCGCATACATGAAATGAACACATTTTTCTCCAAAACTATAACAGATGCAAGCTTGTCCTGTTTGGTGGAGATGATATTTAATAAAATAAGTAGAAATCCACTAAAAGTTTTGTTTGGTTATCTTGCAATCCCGAGATAATCGTCTCCATGCTCCAAATCCATTTTAAAGCCATTTTTAAGGCATTTCGCGCATACATGAAATGAACACATTTTTCTCCAAAACTATAACAGATGCAAGCTTGTCCTGTTTGGTGGAGATGATATTTAATAAAATAAGTAGAAATCCACTAAAAGTTTTGTTTGGTTATCTTGCAATCCCGAGATAATCGTCTCCATGCTCCAAATCCATTTTAAAGCCATTTTTAAGGCATTTCGCGCATACATGAAATGAACACATTTTTCTCCAAAACTATAACAGATGCAAGCTTGTCCTGTTTGGTGGAGATGATATTTAATAAAATAAGTAGAAATCCACTAAAAGTTTTGTTTGGTTATCTTGCAATCCCGAGATAATCGTCTCCATGCTCCAAATCCATTTTAAAGCCATTTTTAAGGCATTTCGCGCATACATGAAATGAACACATTTTTCTCCAAAACTATAACAGATGCAAGCTTGTCCTGTTTGGTGGAGATGATATTTAATAAAATAAGTAGAAATCCACTAAAAGTTTTGTTTGGTTATCTTGCAATCCCGAGATAATCGTCTCCATGCTCCAAATCCATTTTAAAGCCATTTTTAAGGCATTTCGCGCATACATGAAATGAACACATTTTTCTCCAAAACTATAACAGATGCAAGCTTGTCCTGTTTGGTGGAGATGATATTTAATAAAATAAGTAGAAATCCACTAAAAGTTTTGTTTGGTTATCTTGCAATCCCGAGATAATCGTCTCCATGCTCCAAATCCATTTTAAAGCCATTTTTAAGGCATTTCGCGCATACATGAAATGAACACATTTTTCTCCAAAACTATAACAGATGCAAGCTTGTCCTGTTTGGTGGAGATGATATTTAATAAAATAAGTAGAAATCCACTAAAAGTTTTGTTTGGTTATCTTGCAATCCCGAGATAATCGTCTCCATGCTCCAAATCCATTTTAAAGCCATTTTTAAGGCATTTCGCGCATACATGAAATGAACACATTTTTCTCCAAAACTATAACAGATGCAAGCTTGTCCTGTTTGGTGGAGATGATATTTAATAAAATAAGTAGAAATCCACTAAAAGTTTTGTTTGGTTATCTTGCAATCCCGAGATAATCGTCTCCATGCTCCAAATCCATTTTAAAGCCATTTTTAAGGCATTTCGCGCATACATGAAATGAACACATTTTTCTCCAAAACTATAACAGATGCAAGCTTGTCCTGTTTGGTGGAGATGATATTTAATAAAATAAGTAGAAATCCACTAAAAGTTTTGTTTGGTTATCTTGCAATCCCGAGATAATCGTCTCCATGCTCCAAATCCATTTTAAAGCCATTTTTAAGGCATTTCGCGCATACATGAAATGAACACATTTTTCTCCAAAACTATAACAGATGCAAGCTTGTCCTGTTTGGTGGAGATGATATTTAATAAAATAAGTAGAAATCCACTAAAAGTTTTGTTTGGTTATCTTGCAATCCCGAGATAATCGTCTCCATGCTCCAAATCCATTTTAAAGCCATTTTTAAGGCATTTCGCGCATACATGAAATGAACACATTTTTCTCCAAAACTATAACAGATGCAAGCTTGTCCTGTTTGGTGGAGATGATATTTAATAAAATAAGTAGAAATCCACTAAAAGTTTTGTTTGGTTATCTTGCAATCCCGAGATAATCGTCTCCATGCTCCAAATCCATTTTAAAGCCATTTTTAAGGCATTTCGCGCATACATGAAATGAACACATTTTTCTCCAAAACTATAACAGATGCAAGCTTGTCCTGTTTGGTGGAGATGATATTTAATAAAATAAGTAGAAATCCACTAAAAGTTTTGTTTGGTTATCTTGCAATCCCGAGATAATCGTCTCCATGCTCCAAATCCATTTTAAAGCCATTTTTAAGGCATTTCGCGCATACATGAAATGAACACATTTTTCTCCAAAACTATAACAGATGCAAGCTTGTCCTGTTTGGTGGAGATGATATTTAATAAAATAAGTAGAAATCCACTAAAAGTTTTGTTTGGTTATCTTGCAATCCCGAGATAATCGTCTCCATGCTCCAAATCCATTTTAAAGCCATTTTTAAGGCATTTCGCGCATACATGAAATGAACACATTTTTCTCCAAAACTATAACAGATGCAAGCTTGTCCTGTTTGGTGGAGATGATATTTAATAAAATAAGTAGAAATCCACTAAAAGTTTTGTTTGGTTATCTTGCAATCCCGAGATAATCGTCTCCATGCTCCAAATCCATTTTAAAGCCATTTTTAAGGCATTTCGCGCATACATGAAATGAACACATTTTTCTCCAAAACTATAACAGATGCAAGCTTGTCCTGTTTGGTGGAGATGATATTTAATAAAATAAGTAGAAATCCACTAAAAGTTTTGTTTGGTTATCTTGCAATCCCGAGATAATCGTCTCCATGCTCCAAATCCATTTTAAAGCCATTTTTAAGGCATTTCGCGCATACATGAAATGAACACATTTTTCTCCAAAACTATAACAGATGCAAGCTTGTCCTGTTTGGTGGAGATGATATTTAATAAAATAAGTAGAAATCCACTAAAAGTTTTGTTTGGTTATCTTGCAATCCCGAGATAATCGTCTCCATGCTCCAAATCCATTTTAAAGCCATTTTTAAGGCATTTCGCGCATACATGAAATGAACACATTTTTCTCCAAAACTATAACAGATGCAAGCTTGTCCTGTTTGGTGGAGATGATATTTAATAAAATAAGTAGAAATCCACTAAAAGTTTTGTTTGGTTATCTTGCAATCCCGAGATAATCGTCTCCATGCTCCAAATCCATTTTAAAGCCATTTTTAAGGCATTTCGCGCATACATGAAATGAACACATTTTTCTCCAAAACTATAACAGATGCAAGCTTGTCCTGTTTGGTGGAGATGATATTTAATAAAATAAGTAGAAATCCACTAAAAGTTTTGTTTGGTTATCTTGCAATCCCGAGATAATCGTCTCCATGCTCCAAATCCATTTTAAAGCCATTTTTAAGGCATTTCGCGCATACATGAAATGAACACATTTTTCTCCAAAACTATAACAGATGCAAGCTTGTCCTGTTTGGTGGAGATGATATTTAATAAAATAAGTAGAAATCCACTAAAAGTTTTGTTTGGTTATCTTGCAATCCCGAGATAATCGTCTCCATGCTCCAAATCCATTTTAAAGCCATTTTTAAGGCATTTCGCGCATACATGAAATGAACACATTTTTCTCCAAAACTATAACAGATGCAAGCTTGTCCTGTTTGGTGGAGATGATATTTAATAAAATAAGTAGAAATCCACTAAAAGTTTTGTTTGGTTATCTTGCAATCCCGAGATAATCGTCTCCATGCTCCAAATCCATTTTAAAGCCATTTTTAAGGCATTTCGCGCATACATGAAATGAACACATTTTTCTCCAAAACTATAACAGATGCAAGCTTGTCCTGTTTGGTGGAGATGATATTTAATAAAATAAGTAGAAATCCACTAAAAGTTTTGTTTGGTTATCTTGCAATCCCGAGATAATCGTCTCCATGCTCCAAATCCATTTTAAAGCCATTTTTAAGGCATTTCGCGCATACATGAAATGAACACATTTTTCTCCAAAACTATAACAGATGCAAGCTTGTCCTGTTTGGTGGAGATGATATTTAATAAAATAAGTAGAAATCCACTAAAAGTTTTGTTTGGTTATCTTGCAATCCCGAGATAATCGTCTCCATGCTCCAAATCCATTTTAAAGCCATTTTTAAGGCATTTCGCGCATACATGAAATGAACACATTTTTCTCCAAAACTATAACAGATGCAAGCTTGTCCTGTTTGGTGGAGATGATATTTAATAAAATAAGTAGAAATCCACTAAAAGTTTTGTTTGGTTATCTTGCAATCCCGAGATAATCGTCTCCATGCTCCAAATCCATTTTAAAGCCATTTTTAAGGCATTTCGCGCATACATGAAATGAACACATTTTTCTCCAAAACTATAACAGATGCAAGCTTGTCCTGTTTGGTGGAGATGATATTTAATAAAATAAGTAGAAATCCACTAAAAGTTTTGTTTGGTTATCTTGCAATCCCGAGATAATCGTCTCCATGCTCCAAATCCATTTTAAAGCCATTTTTAAGGCATTTCGCGCATACATGAAATGAACACATTTTTCTCCAAAACTATAACAGATGCAAGCTTGTCCTGTTTGGTGGAGATGATATTTAATAAAATAAGTAGAAATCCACTAAAAGTTTTGTTTGGTTATCTTGCAATCCCGAGATAATCGTCTCCATGCTCCAAATCCATTTTAAAGCCATTTTTAAGGCATTTCGCGCATACATGAAATGAACACATTTTTCTCCAAAACTATAACAGATGCAAGCTTGTCCTGTTTGGTGGAGATGATATTTAATAAAATAAGTAGAAATCCACTAAAAGTTTTGTTTGGTTATCTTGCAATCCCGAGATAATCGTCTCCATGCTCCAAATCCATTTTAAAGCCATTTTTAAGGCATTTCGCGCATACATGAAATGAACACATTTTTCTCCAAAACTATAACAGATGCAAGCTTGTCCTGTTTGGTGGAGATGATATTTAATAAAATAAGTAGAAATCCACTAAAAGTTTTGTTTGGTTATCTTGCAATCCCGAGATAATCGTCTCCATGCTCCAAATCCATTTTAAAGCCATTTTTAAGGCATTTCGCGCATACATGAAATGAACACATTTTTCTCCAAAACTATAACAGATGCAAGCTTGTCCTGTTTGGTGGAGATGATATTTAATAAAATAAGTAGAAATCCACTAAAAGTTTTGTTTGGTTATCTTGCAATCCCGAGATAATCGTCTCCATGCTCCAAATCCATTTTAAAGCCATTTTTAAGGCATTTCGCGCATACATGAAATGAACACATTTTTCTCCAAAACTATAACAGATGCAAGCTTGTCCTGTTTGGTGGAGATGATATTTAATAAAATAAGTAGAAATCCACTAAAAGTTTTGTTTGGTTATCTTGCAATCCCGAGATAATCGTCTCCATGCTCCAAATCCATTTTAAAGCCATTTTTAAGGCATTTCGCGCATACATGAAATGAACACATTTTTCTCCAAAACTATAACAGATGCAAGCTTGTCCTGTTTGGTGGAGATGATATTTAATAAAATAAGTAGAAATCCACTAAAAGTTTTGTTTGGTTATCTTGCAATCCCGAGATAATCGTCTCCATGCTCCAAATCCATTTTAAAGCCATTTTTAAGGCATTTCGCGCATACATGAAATGAACACATTTTTCTCCAAAACTATAACAGATGCAAGCTTGTCCTGTTTGGTGGAGATGATATTTAATAAAATAAGTAGAAATCCACTAAAAGTTTTGTTTGGTTATCTTGCAATCCCGAGATAATCGTCTCCATGCTCCAAATCCATTTTAAAGCCATTTTTAAGGCATTTCGCGCATACATGAAATGAACACATTTTTCTCCAAAACTATAACAGATGCAAGCTTGTCCTGTTTGGTGGAGATGATATTTAATAAAATAAGTAGAAATCCACTAAAAGTTTTGTTTTGGTTATCTTGCAATCCCGAGATAATCGTCTCCATGCTCCAAATCCATTTTAAAGCCATTTTTAAGGCATTTCGCGCATACATGAAATGAACACATTTTTCTCCAAAACTATAACAGATGCAAGCTTGTCCTGTTTGGTGGAGATGATATTTAATAAAATAAGTAGAAATCCACTAAAAGTTTTGTTTGGTTATCTTGCAATCCCGAGATAATCGTCTCCATGCTCCAAATCCATTTTAAAGCCATTTTTAAGGCATTTCGCGCATACATGAAATGAACACATTTTTCTCCAAAACTATAACAGATGCAAGCTTGTCCTGTTTGGTGGAGATGATATTTAATAAAATAAGTAGAAATCCACTAAAAGTTTTGTTTGGTTATCTTGCAATCCCGAGATAATCGTCTCCATGCTCCAAATCCATTTTAAAGCCATTTTTAAGGCATTTCGCGCATACATGAAATGAACACATTTTTCTCCAAAACTATAACAGATGCAAGCTTGTCCTGTTTGGTGGAGATGATATTTAATAAAATAAGTAGAAATCCACTAAAAGTTTTGTTTGGTTATCTTGCAATCCCGAGATAATCGTCTCCATGCTCCAAATCCATTTTAAAGCCATTTTTAAGGCATTTCGCGCATACATGAAATGAACACATTTTTCTCCAAAACTATAACAGATGCAAGCTTGTCCTGTTTGGTGGAGATGATATTTAATAAAATAAGTAGAAATCCACTAAAAGTTTTGTTTGGTTATCTTGCAATCCCGAGATAATCGTCTCCATGCTCCAAATCCATTTTAAAGCCATTTTTAAGGCATTTCGCGCATACATGAAATGAACACATTTTTCTCCAAAACTATAACAGATGCAAGCTTGTCCTGTTTGGTGGAGATGATATTTAATAAAATAAGTAGAAATCCACTAAAAGTTTTGTTTGGTTATCTTGCAATCCCGAGATAATCGTCTCCATGCTCCAAATCCATTTTAAAGCCATTTTTAAGGCATTTCGCGCATACATGAAATGAACACATTTTTCTCCAAAACTATAACAGATGCAAGCTTGTCCTGTTTGGTGGAGATGATATTTAATAAAATAAGTAGAAATCCACTAAAAGTTTTGTTTGGTTATCTTGCAATCCCGAGATAATCGTCTCCATGCTCCAAATCCATTTTAAAGCCATTTTTAAGGCATTTCGCGCATACATGAAATGAACACATTTTTCTCCAAAACTATAACAGATGCAAGCTTGTCCTGTTTGGTGGAGATGATATTTAATAAAATAAGTAGAAATCCACTAAAAGTTTTGTTTGGTTATCTTGCAATCCCGAGATAATCGTCTCCATGCTCCAAATCCATTTTAAAGCCATTTTTAAGGCATTTCGCGCATACATGAAATGAACACATTTTTCTCCAAAACTATAACAGATGCAAGCTTGTCCTGTTTGGTGGAGATGATATTTAATAAAATAAGTAGAAATCCACTAAAAGTTTTGTTTGGTTATCTTGCAATCCCGAGATAATCGTCTCCATGCTCCAAATCCATTTTAAAGCCATTTTTAAGGCATTTCGCGCATACATGAAATGAACACATTTTTCTCCAAAACTATAACAGATGCAAGCTTGTCCTGTTTGGTGGAGATGATATTTAATAAAATAAGTAGAAATCCACTAAAAGTTTTGTTTGGTTATCTTGCAATCCCGAGATAATCGTCTCCATGCTCCAAATCCATTTTAAAGCCATTTTTAAGGCATTTCGCGCATACATGAAATGAACACATTTTTCTCCAAAACTATAACAGATGCAAGCTTGTCCTGTTTGGTGGAGATGATATTTAATAAAATAAGTAGAAATCCACTAAAAGTTTTGTTTGGTTATCTTGCAATCCCGAGATAATCGTCTCCATGCTCCAAATCCATTTTAAAGCCATTTTTAAGGCATTTCGCGCATACATGAAATGAACACATTTTTCTCCAAAACTATAACAGATGCAAGCTTGTCCTGTTTGGTGGAGATGATATTTAATAAAATAAGTAGAAATCCACTAAAAGTTTTGTTTGGTTATCTTGCAATCCCGAGATAATCGTCTCCATGCTCCAAATCCATTTTAAAGCCATTTTTAAGGCATTTCGCGCATACATGAAATGAACACATTTTTCTCCAAAACTATAACAGATGCAAGCTTGTCCTGTTTGGTGGAGATGATATTTAATAAAATAAGTAGAAATCCACTAAAAGTTTTGTTTGGTTATCTTGCAATCCCGAGATAATCGTCTCCATGCTCCAAATCCATTTTAAAGCCATTTTTAAGGCATTTCGCGCATACATGAAATGAACACATTTTTCTCCAAAACTATAACAGATGCAAGCTTGTCCTGTTTGGTGGAGATGATATTTAATAAAATAAGTAGAAATCCACTAAAAGTTTTGTTTGGTTATCTTGCAATCCCGAGATAATCGTCTCCATGCTCCAAATCCATTTTAAAGCCATTTTTAAGGCATTTCGCGCATACATGAAATGAACACATTTTTCTCCAAAACTATAACAGATGCAAGCTTGTCCTGTTTGGTGGAGATGATATTTAATAAAATAAGTAGAAATCCACTAAAAGTTTTGTTTGGTTATCTTGCAATCCCGAGATAATCGTCTCCATGCTCCAAATCCATTTTAAAGCCATTTTTAAGGCATTTCGCGCATACATGAAATGAACACATTTTTCTCCAAAACTATAACAGATGCAAGCTTGTCCTGTTTGGTGGAGATGATATTTAATAAAATAAGTAGAAATCCACTAAAAGTTTTGTTTGGTTATCTTGCAATCCCGAGATAATCGTCTCCATGCTCCAAATCCATTTTAAAGCCATTTTTAAGGCATTTCGCGCATACATGAAATGAACACATTTTTCTCCAAAACTATAACAGATGCAAGCTTGTCCTGTTTGGTGGAGATGATATTTAATAAAATAAGTAGAAATCCACTAAAAGTTTTGTTTGGTTATCTTGCAATCCCGAGATAATCGTCTCCATGCTCCAAATCCATTTTAAAGCCATTTTTAAGGCATTTCGCGCATACATGAAATGAACACATTTTTCTCCAAAACTATAACAGATGCAAGCTTGTCCTGTTTGGTGGAGATGATATTTAATAAAATAAGTAGAAATCCACTAAAAGTTTTGTTTGGTTATCTTGCAATCCCGAGATAATCGTCTCCATGCTCCAAATCCATTTTAAAGCCATTTTTAAGGCATTTCGCGCATACATGAAATGAACACATTTTTCTCCAAAACTATAACAGATGCAAGCTTGTCCTGTTTGGTGGAGATGATATTTAATAAAATAAGTAGAAATCCACTAAAAGTTTTGTTTGGTTATCTTGCAATCCCGAGATAATCGTCTCCATGCTCCAAATCCATTTTAAAGCCATTTTTAAGGCATTTCGCGCATACATGAAATGAACACATTTTTCTCCAAAACTATAACAGATGCAAGCTTGTCCTGTTTGGTGGAGATGATATTTAATAAAATAAGTAGAAATCCACTAAAAGTTTTGTTTGGTTATCTTGCAATCCCGAGATAATCGTCTCCATGCTCCAAATCCATTTTAAAGCCATTTTTAAGGCATTTCGCGCATACATGAAATGAACACATTTTTCTCCAAAACTATAACAGATGCAAGCTTGTCCTGTTTGGTGGAGATGATATTTAATAAAATAAGTAGAAATCCACTAAAAGTTTTGTTTGGTTATCTTGCAATCCCGAGATAATCGTCTCCATGCTCCAAATCCATTTTAAAGCCATTTTTAAGGCATTTCGCGCATACATGAAATGAACACATTTTTCTCCAAAACTATAACAGATGCAAGCTTGTCCTGTTTGGTGGAGATGATATTTAATAAAATAAGTAGAAATCCACTAAAAGTTTTGTTTGGTTATCTTGCAATCCCGAGATAATCGTCTCCATGCTCCAAATCCATTTTAAAGCCATTTTTAAGGCATTTCGCGCATACATGAAATGAACACATTTTTCTCCAAAACTATAACAGATGCAAGCTTGTCCTGTTTGGTGGAGATGATATTTAATAAAATAAGTAGAAATCCACTAAAAGTTTTGTTTGGTTATCTTGCAATCCCGAGATAATCGTCTCCATGCTCCAAATCCATTTTAAAGCCATTTTTAAGGCATTTCGCGCATACATGAAATGAACACATTTTTCTCCAAAACTATAACAGATGCAAGCTTGTCCTGTTTGGTGGAGATGATATTTAATAAAATAAGTAGAAATCCACTAAAAGTTTTGTTTGGTTATCTTGCAATCCCGAGATAATCGTCTCCATGCTCCAAATCCATTTTAAAGCCATTTTTAAGGCATTTCGCGCATACATGAAATGAACACATTTTTCTCCAAAACTATAACAGATGCAAGCTTGTCCTGTTTGGTGGAGATGATATTTAATAAAATAAGTAGAAATCCACTAAAAGTTTTGTTTGGTTATCTTGCAATCCCGAGATAATCGTCTCCATGCTCCAAATCCATTTTAAAGCCATTTTTAAGGCATTTCGCGCATACATGAAATGAACACATTTTTCTCCAAAACTATAACAGATGCAAGCTTGTCCTGTTTGGTGGAGATGATATTTAATAAAATAAGTAGAAATCCACTAAAAGTTTTGTTTGGTTATCTTGCAATCCCGAGATAATCGTCTCCATGCTCCAAATCCATTTTAAAGCCATTTTTAAGGCATTTCGCGCATACATGAAATGAACACATTTTTCTCCAAAACTATAACAGATGCAAGCTTGTCCTGTTTGGTGGAGATGATATTTAATAAAATAAGTAGAAATCCACTAAAAGTTTTGTTTGGTTATCTTGCAATCCCGAGATAATCGTCTCCATGCTCCAAATCCATTTTAAAGCCATTTTTAAGGCATTTCGCGCATACATGAAATGAACACATTTTTCTCCAAAACTATAACAGATGCAAGCTTGTCCTGTTTGGTGGAGATGATATTTAATAAAATAAGTAGAAATCCACTAAAAGTTTTGTTTGGTTATCTTGCAATCCCGAGATAATCGTCTCCATGCTCCAAATCCATTTTAAAGCCATTTTTAAGGCATTTCGCGCATACATGAAATGAACACATTTTTCTCCAAAACTATAACAGATGCAAGCTTGTCCTGTTTGGTGGAGATGATATTTAATAAAATAAGTAGAAATCCACTAAAAGTTTTGTTTGGTTATCTTGCAATCCCGAGATAATCGTCTCCATGCTCCAAATCCATTTTAAAGCCATTTTTAAGGCATTTCGCGCATACATGAAATGAACACATTTTTCTCCAAAACTATAACAGATGCAAGCTTGTCCTGTTTGGTGGAGATGATATTTAATAAAATAAGTAGAAATCCACTAAAAGTTTTGTTTGGTTATCTTGCAATCCCGAGATAATCGTCTCCATGCTCCAAATCCATTTTAAAGCCATTTTTAAGGCATTTCGCGCATACATGAAATGAACACATTTTTCTCCAAAACTATAACAGATGCAAGCTTGTCCTGTTTGGTGGAGATGATATTTAATAAAATAAGTAGAAATCCACTAAAAGTTTTGTTTGGTTATCTTGCAATCCCGAGATAATCGTCTCCATGCTCCAAATCCATTTTAAAGCCATTTTTAAGGCATTTCGCGCATACATGAAATGAACACATTTTTCTCCAAAACTATAACAGATGCAAGCTTGTCCTGTTTGGTGGAGATGATATTTAATAAAATAAGTAGAAATCCACTAAAAGTTTTGTTTGGTTATCTTGCAATCCCGAGATAATCGTCTCCATGCTCCAAATCCATTTTAAAGCCATTTTTAAGGCATTTCGCGCATACATGAAATGAACACATTTTTCTCCAAAACTATAACAGATGCAAGCTTGTCCTGTTTGGTGGAGATGATATTTAATAAAATAAGTAGAAATCCACTAAAAGTTTTGTTTGGTTATCTTGCAATCCCGAGATAATCGTCTCCATGCTCCAAATCCATTTTAAAGCCATTTTTAAGGCATTTCGCGCATACATGAAATGAACACATTTTTCTCCAAAACTATAACAGATGCAAGCTTGTCCTGTTTGGTGGAGATGATATTTAATAAAATAAGTAGAAATCCACTAAAAGTTTTGTTTGGTTATCTTGCAATCCCGAGATAATCGTCTCCATGCTCCAAATCCATTTTAAAGCCATTTTTAAGGCATTTCGCGCATACATGAAATGAACACATTTTTCTCCAAAACTATAACAGATGCAAGCTTGTCCTGTTTGGTGGAGATGATATTTAATAAAATAAGTAGAAATCCACTAAAAGTTTTGTTTGGTTATCTTGCAATCCGAGATAATCGTCTCCATGCTCCAAATCCATTTTAAAGCCATTTTTAAGGCATTTCGCGCATACATGAAATGAACACATTTTTCTCCAAAACTATAACAGATGCAAGCTTGTCCTGTTTGGTGGAGATGATATTTAATAAAATAAGTAGAAATCCACTAAAAGTTTTGTTTGGTTATCTTGCAATCCCGAGATAATCGTCTCCATGCTCCAAATCCATTTTAAAGCCATTTTTAAGGCATTTCGCGCATACATGAAATGAACACATTTTTCTCCAAAACTATAACAGATGCAAGCTTGTCCTGTTTGGTGGAGATGATATTTAATAAAATAAGTAGAAATCCACTAAAAGTTTTGTTTGGTTATCTTGCAATCCCGAGATAATCGTCTCCATGCTCCAAATCCATTTTAAAGCCATTTTTAAGGCATTTCGCGCATACATGAAATGAACACATTTTTCTCCAAAACTATAACAGATGCAAGCTTGTCCTGTTTGGTGGAGATGATATTTAATAAAATAAGTAGAAATCCACTAAAAGTTTTGTTTGGTTATCTTGCAATCCCGAGATAATCGTCTCCATGCTCCAAATCCATTTTAAAGCCATTTTTAAGGCATTTCGCGCATACATGAAATGAACACATTTTTCTCCAAAACTATAACAGATGCAAGCTTGTCCTGTTTGGTGGAGATGATATTTAATAAAATAAGTAGAAATCCACTAAAAGTTTTGTTTGGTTATCTTGCAATCCCGAGATAATCGTCTCCATGCTCCAAATCCATTTTAAAGCCATTTTTAAGGCATTTCGCGCATACATGAAATGAACACATTTTTCTCCAAAACTATAACAGATGCAAGCTTGTCCTGTTTGGTGGAGATGATATTTAATAAAATAAGTAGAAATCCACTAAAAGTTTTGTTTGGTTATCTTGCAATCCCGAGATAATCGTCTCCATGCTCCAAAATCCATTTTAAAGCCATTTTTAAGGCATTTCGCGCATACATGAAATGAACACATTTTTCTCCAAAACTATAACAGATGCAAGCTTGTCCTGTTTGGTGGAGATGATATTTAATAAAATAAGTAGAAATCCACTAAAAGTTTTGTTTGGTTATCTTGCAATCCCGAGATAATCGTCTCCATGCTCCAAATCCATTTTAAAGCCATTTTTAAGGCATTTCGCGCATACATGAAATGAACACATTTTTCTCCAAAACTATAACAGATGCAAGCTTGTCCTGTTTGGTGGAGATGATATTTAATAAAATAAGTAGAAATCCACTAAAAGTTTTGTTTGGTTATCTTGCAATCCCGAGATAATCGTCTCCATGCTCCAAATCCATTTTAAAGCCATTTTTAAGGCATTTCGCGCATACATGAAATGAACACATTTTTCTCCAAAACTATAACAGATGCAAGCTTGTCTGTTTGGTGGAGATGATATTTAATAAAATAAGTAGAAATCCACTAAAAGTTTTGTTTGGTTATCTTGCAATCCCGAGATAATCGTCTCCATTGCTCCAAATCCATTTTA